>NW_020838050.1:2816936-2860069 GCF_003676395.1 Aethalodelphis obliquidens | reverse complement strand
AGGAGGAGGAGGAGGAGGAGGAGGAGGAGGAGGAGGAGGAGGAGGAGAAGAAGAAGAAGAAGAAGAAGAAGAAGAAGAAGAAGAAGAAGAAGAAGAAGAAGAAGAAGAAGAAGAAGAAGAAAGAAGAAGAAGGAGAAGAAGGAGAAGAAGAAGAAGACAGGAATGGAGAACTACAAAAACAATCAGAAAGCAACCAATAAAATGGAAATAAGTACATACCTATAAACAATTATTTTAAATGTAAATTGAATAAATGCTCCAATAAAAAGACATAGGGTAGAGGCAAGTATTAAAAAAATCAAACAAGACCAATTCATATGCTGCCTACAGTGAGTCACTTAAATTCTAAAGACACACATAGATTGAGTATAAAGGGATGTAAAAATATATTACAGGTAAGTGGAGAAGAAAACTAGGGTAGTAATATTCATATCAGACAAAATAGACTTTCAAATCAATCTATAACAAAATACTAAGAAGACCATTACAATAAGTCCTCTACATACAAACAGAAAGTTCTGTTCAGAGAGCATGTTTCTAAGTCCAATTGGTTCTTAAGTCCAACAAAGTTAGCCTAGGTACCTAACTAACACAATTGGCTATAGAATACTGTACTGTCATAGGTTTATAATACTTTTCACACAAATAATATATAACAAACACAAAAAGTAAATAAAACATTTCTAATCTTACAGTACAGTACCTTGCAAAGTACAGTAGTACAGTACAACAGCTGGCATACAGGGGTTGGCATCAAGTGAACAGGCAAGAAGAGCTACTGACTGGAGGAGGGAGAAGAGGTGGGAGATGGTAGAGCTGAAGGATCATCAGCAATAAGAGACAGAGGGCAAGCTACAATTTCACTCATGCCTGAAGTTGATGGCACAGGTTCTGGTTCCCTGCTGGAACAAGATGCTAGCTCATATCTTTGGAAGTTTGCAACTTGAAGGTTCATATATAGGGGACTTACTGTACATAATAATCAAGTGGATATAACATTTGTAAACATTTATGCACCAAACATTGGAACATCTAAATGTATAAAGCAAATATTAACAGAAATAAAGGGAGAAATGGACAGTGATACAATAATAGTAGGTTTCTTTAATATATATTATATATATAACATTAATATAGCATTAATTAATGTTATATAACATTATATATATAATATTCCATCCAAAACTAACAGAATACATACACATTATTTTTAATTTTGCATGGGACATTCTTGAGGATAGATCACATATTAGGCCACAAAACCAAGTCTCAATAAATTTAAGAAGACTGATATCTTATCAAGCATTATTTTCAACCATGATATGAACCTAGAAATTATGTACGAGAGGAAAAGTGGAAAAAAACTCACAAACACATGGAGACTAAACAACAAGTTACTCAACAAGCAATGGATCAATGAAGAAATCAAAGAAGAAAACTTAAAATATCTTGTGACAAATGAAAATGGAAACCCAAATTTACAAAATCTATGGGATGCAGCAAAAGCAGTTCTAAGAGGGAAGTTCATAACAATAAAAGCCTACCTCAAGAAATAAGAAAAGTTTCAAATAAACAATCTAAATGTACACTTAAAGGAACTATAAAAAGAAGAACAGCAAAGACCAAAGTTAGTAGAAGGAAGAAAATAATAAGCAGAGAGGAAAAAATTGAAATAAAGACAAAAAAAATAGAAAAGATCCATGAAACTAAGAGTTGGTTCTTTGAAAAGTTTAAAAAAAATGGCAAATGTTTAGTCAGACTCATCAAGAAGAAATGAGAGAGCCCAAATAAATAAAATCAGAAATGAAAGGGGAGAAATTACAACTGACATCACAGAAATACAAAGCATCATAAGAGAACACTATGAGCAACCATATATCAACAAATTAGACAACCTGGGGTAAACGGATAAATTTCTAGAAATATACACTCTTCTAAGTATGAGTCATGAAGAAATAGAAAATCTGAATAGACAGATTGCTAGTAACAAAATTCATTCAGTAATTTAAAAAACATCCCAACATATAAGTCAATGTACAGATGGTTTCACCTGCAAATTCTACCAAACATGTAAAAAAGAGTTAATATCCATCCTTCTCAAAGTATTCCAAATAATTTAAGAGGAAGGAACACTTCCAAACAAAATTTAAAGGACTAGCATTACCCTACTACCAAAACCAGACAAGGACAACACACACACACACACACACACACACAAGAAAATTGTAATACAAGCTCTAATATCCCTGATGAATATAGATGCAAAAGTTCTCAACAAAATATTAAGCAATCCAAATTCAAGAGTACATTAAAGGGGTCATACACCATGAACAAATGGTATTCATTTCAGGGATGTAAGGATGGCTTAACATCCATGCCTCAATCAATGTGATACACCATATTAACAAAACAAAGGATAAAAATCACATATTATCTCAATAGATGTAGAAAACGCATTTGACAAAAATCAACATCCATTTCTGATAAAATCTTTCAACAATAGAGGGAGTTTAGCTCAACATAATAAAGGCCTTATATGTTAAACCAATAGCTAACATTATACTCAAAGGTGAAAAGCTGAAAGCTTTTTCTCTAAGATCAGGAAGAAGACAAAGATGTCCACACTTGTCACTTTTTTTCAACATAGAGTTGGAAGTTATAACCACAGAAATTAGGCAAGAAAAAGAAATAAAGGCATCTAGGGTGGAAAAGAAGAATTAAAACTGTCACTATTTGCAGGTGACATGATACTATATATAGAAAACCCCAAAGCCTGCCCCTGCCAAAGAAAAAAAAAAAAAAACTCTTAAAGAACTAGTAAATTAATTCAGTAAAGTTGCAAGATACAAAATTCGTGGACAGAAATCTGTTTTGTTTCTATGCACTAATAATGACCTATCCGAAAGGGAAATTTAGAAAATTATCCCATTTACATTGCAAAAAGAATTAAATACCTCAGAATAAATTTAACCAAGGAGGTGAAAAAACCTGTATTCTGAATACAAGACGTTGAAGAAAGAAATTAAAGATGACACATAAATGGAAACATATACTATGCTCATGCATTGGAATAATTAATATCATTAAAATGTCCATACTACCCTAAACAACCTACAGATTCAATGCAATCCCCATCAAAATAGCAATGGAATTTTTTTCCACAGAAATAAAACAAATCATCCTAAAATTTTTATGGAACCACAAGAGACCTCAAATAGCCAAAGCAATCCTGAGAAAGGACAAAGATGGAGGTATCATGCTCCCTGATTTCAAAATATACTACAAAGCAATAGTAATCAAAACAGTATTGTACTGTCACAGACAGCCACATGGATCTAGAGAACCAAATAGAGAACCCAGAAATTATCTCACACCTACATAGGCAATTAATCTACAACAAAAGAGACAAGAAAATACAATGGGGGGAAAGACAGTATCTTCAATAAACGGTTTAGGGAAAAATGAACAACTACTTGCAAAGGAATCAAACTGGACTAATTTCTCACACCATGTAAACTTAAACTAAAAATAAAGACTTAAATGCAAGATGTAAAACCATAAAACTTCTAGAAGAAAGCAAGGAAGAAGCTACTTGAAATTGGCCTGGTAATGATTTTGTTCATATGACACCAAAAGCAAAGGCAATAAATTAAAAAATCAACAATTGGGACTACATAAAACTGAAAATATTCTGCACAGCAAAGGAAACATTCAACAATATGAAAAGGCAACATACAGAAAGGGTAAAATATTTGCAATTCTTACATTATATAAGGAATTAATAACAAAAATTTATAAAGAGCTCATTCAACTCAATATGCAAATAGGTTTGCCCATTACAGAAAAAGTATGAAAATTCCTCAAAAAATTAAAAATAGAACTCCTACGTCTGAGTATATATCCAAAGGAAATTAAAACATAATGTCAAAATGATATCTGCACTCCCATGTTTATTACAGAATTGGTCACAATAGCCAAGATATGGAAACAACCTGGGTGTCTATCAACATATGAATGTATAAAGATATGTGGGGCTTCCCTGGTGGCGCAGTTGGTGAGAGTCCGCCTGCCGATGCAGGGGACACGGGTTCGTGCCCCGGTACGGGAAGATCCCACATGCCACAGAGCGGCTAGGCCCGTGAGCCATGACCGCTGAGCCGGCGCGTCCGGAGCCTGTGCTCCGCAATGGGAGAGGCCACAACAGTGAGAGGCCCACGTACCGCAAAAAAAAAAAAAAAAAAAAAAAAAAAAAAAAAAAAAAAAAAAAAAAAGATATGTGATATATATTTAAACAAACAATGAAATATTATTCAGCCATGAGAAATAAAGAAATCCCACCATTTGGGACAACATGAATGGAACTTATGGGCATTATGCTAAAGTAAGTGAGACAGTGTAAGACAAATATTGTATGATATCACATGTAAATATGTAATATTTGTAAATGTAAAATAGCCGAATTTGTATAAAGTGAGAACAGAATGATGATGACCAGGGGCTGAGGAATAGATAATTGGAGATATATATTTAAGGATACAAAATTACAACTAGAAGATAAATAAGTCCTGGAGTTCGAATGCACAGCATAGTGATTATAGTCAACAATACTATATTACAGACTTCAAAGTTGCTAAAAGAGTAGATCTTAATCATTCTCACCACAAAGAAAGGAAATGATAATCATGTGACCTGATAGAGATGTTAGCCAACACTGTGACAGTACTTTTATTGCAATATATAAAAGTGTCAAATCAACAAGTTGTACACCTTAAACAGAAAATATCATTATCTAATCTATATGTCACAAGAAAAGGAGATCAGTTGACTATAGGTGAGTGGATTCACTTCTGGGCTGTCTATTCTGTTCCACACGTATATATGTCTTTACACCACCACCATACTGATAGTTTTGTAATATATTTGACATATCAGATATACGTATACATTGTGAAATGATTACCATAATCAAGCTAATTAATGCATCCATCTCATCACATTTCAATTTTTTTGTCATGAGAAGACGAGATTTGCTCTCTTAGCAAATTTCAAGTATACGGTACTGTATTATTAACTGTAACCACATGGTGTTCCATAGATGAATAGATGATAGATAGATAGATAGATAGATAAATAGATAGATAGATGATAAGTAGATAAATAGGTGATAGATATATTCCTTAAATATTTTGGATAAGATCCTTTTATCAGATATATAGTTTGCAAATATTTTTTTCCATTTTGTAGATTGCCATTTCATTTCACTGTTTGTTTTATTTGCTTTTAAATTTGATGTAATCCCACTTGTCTATTTTGACTTTTGGTGCCTGTATTTTAGATGTCCTAGCCAATAAATCATTTCCAAAGCTAATGCTAAGAATCTTTTCCCTTATGTTTTTTTCTACACATTTTACGTTTCTGGTCTTTCATTTAACCCTTTAATCTACTTTGAGTTTATTTTTATGTTGTAAGGGTCCAATTTCATTCTTTTACATGAGGATACAGAGTTTTCCAATACCAATTATTGAAAACATTATAAATTCCCCATTTTGTGTTCTTAGCATCATTATTGAAGATCAGTACCTTATTTGCATGGGTTTATTTTGGGGCTTTCTATTCTGTTCCACTGGTCTAAACATCTGTTATATACCAGTCCCATGCTCTTTTGATTACTGTTGCCTTGAAATATATGGAAATCAGGAAATATGAGGTCTCTAGTTTTATTCTTCTTGCTCAAATATACTTTGACTATTCAGGGTCTTTTCTGGTTCCATATAAATTTTAGGATTATTTGTTCTAGTTCTGTGGAAAATGTTATGTGTACTTTGATAAGGATTGCATTAAATCAGTAGATTGCTTTGGGTAGTATGGATATTTCAACAATAGTAATTTTTCCAATCCATGAACACAGTATATCTTTCTATCTGATGGTGTCATCTTTAATTTTTTTTTTTTTAACAGTGTCATACTTTCCTGAGCGAAAGTGTTTTTCCAACTTAGGGAGTTTTATTCCTAGGTATTTTATTCTTTTAGTGGTGATTGTAAATGGGATTATTTCCTTAATTTCTTATGCTGATAGTTGGTTGTTAGTGTATAGAAATTCAACAGGTTTTTGTATTTTACTTTTGTATCCTGCAACTTTACCGATTTCATGGATGAGATCTAGTATTTCTCTGGTGGCATCTTTAGGATTTTCTATATATAATATTATGTCATCTGCAAAGAGTGACACTTTTAATTCTTCTTTTCCAATTTGGATTCTTTTTATTTGTCTGATTACTGTAGCTAGGACTTCTAATACTATGTTGAATAAAACTGGCAAGTGTGAACATCCTTGTCTTGTTCCTGAATATAAAGAAAACATTTTCAGTTTTCACTGTTGAGTATGATGTTAGCTATGGGTTTTTCATATATGGCCTTTATTATATTGAGATATGATCCTTTTATATCGTTTGATAGTAATTTTTTATAATGAATGGATGTTGAATTTTGTCAAATGCTCCTTCTCTATTAAAATTATCATGTGATTTTTATTCTTTTTAAAAAATTGAAGTATAGTTGATGTACAATATTATATGTTATGGGTATACAATATAGTAATTCACAATTTTTAAATGTTATACTCCACGTATAGTTACTATAAAATATTGGCTATATTCCATGTGTTGTACAATATATCCTTGTAGCATAATTTATACATAATAGTTTCTACCTTTTAATACCCTGCTTCTATATTTCTCCTCACCCTTTCCCTCTCCCCACTGGTTAACACTAGTTTGTTCTCTATATCTGTGAGGCTGTTTCTTTTTTGTTATATTCACTATTTTATTTTATTTTTTAGTTTGCACATATAAGTGATATCATATGGTATTTGTCTTTGTCTGACTTATTAACTTAGCATAGTACCTTTTAGGCCCACCCATTTGGCTGCAAATGGCAAAATTTCATTCTTTCTCATGGTTGAGTAGTATTCCATTGTGTGTGTGTGTGTGTGTGTATATATATACATATACATGTATATATATACATATATATGTATATAAACCTATATATACATATATATGTATATATATGCTATGTTTTCTAACTCTTTGTCAAAAATTTCTATCTTCTAACTCTATGCATCCATTTTTCCCCCAAGTTCTTTCATCATCTTTACAGTCACTATCCTGAGCTCCCCCCTACTGGTTAGGACTCTGTCCAGGGGTGACTGTGCACTCAGCGATTCTTAAAGCAGCCTGACTGCTGGTGGGTGGGGCTGCCGCACATGGTTATTTTCTTGGCCTGAGGCATCCCAGTACTGGTGTCTACAGGCTGGTGGGCAAGGGCAGAGCTCTGTTCTGGGCTAATAAACTAGAAGGAGGATTCCAAAATGGCACTTGCCAGCACCAGTGTCCTCATGGTAGAATGAGCTCCCCAAAATAGCTGCTGCGAGTGTCCATGTCTCCAGGGTGAGTTCCACTTACCTCCTGCCTCCCTAGGAGACTCTCCAAGATCAGCAGCTGGGTGTGACCCTGGCTTCTTTCAAATTACTGCTTCTGCCCTGTGTTCTGCAGTGTTTGAGATTTTCTTTGTACATTTTAAGAATGACGTCTCTATTTCCCTTAGCCCTCTGGATCTCCAAAAAGAAAGTACCACTGGCCTTCAAAATCAAACTTTCTGGGGTATCATATTCCAAGTGAGGGACCCCAAGCTATGGAGCTCGATGCTTGGTTCACATCCCTCACTCCTTGAGGGGAACCTTTGCAATTATAATTATCCTCCCATTTGTGGATCACCCACCAGGAAGTAGGGGTCTTGACTATACTGCAACCCCACCCCTCCTATCAGCCTCATTGTGGTTCCTTCTTTATACCTTTAGTTGTAGAAGATCTCTTTTGGTTGATTCTGATCTTTCTCATTAATAGTTGTTCTGTAAATAATTGTAATTTTGTTGCTCCTGAGGGAGGAGATGAGCTCAAGATCATCCTACTCCACCATCTTGCAGCAATCTATGACTTGTTTTCAGTTAATCTCTGTAAAATTATGCTGGAACACAAAGTACAGTCTTTAGATTTACAACTTTAGTTCTTCCATTATTTGGGAATTTTCTGCTGTTATATTATCCAATAGTTTCCCTGTTCCATTTGTAGAGCAGAAGTTGTTCTATTTCAGGATTATTTTCACTACATCATCTGTGATCTTTGTCTCTATTATTTTCTTTCTAACTGCTTTAATTTTTAAAACTCTTTTTCTCTGCATTCACTGTGATTATATTAGAATTTCTCTCCATTTCTTTAATTTGATTTTCAGCATTTCTATGGAGTTCTGTGCATTTTGTAGTTTATTTATCAAATGGAGTTTTATTGTTTTGTTTCCTTAGCCCTAAATCCTTCTTTTAAACTTATATTTTGATATTTACCTGCTCATTGAGTTCCTTTTATATGTAATTCATATTTTTAATAAACTCTTTTCTTCACCAAACATTCATGGGTAATTTGAATTGTTTTTTTTCCCTTGCATTGTGCATTCTTCCTGAGTGGATTCTTCATCAGTCTTTTGCCTCCTATGCTCAATTTTGTTTCTTACTTTACCTCCCATTTTTTTCTGTGGTATATTTTTATTACTGTAATGCAGTTTCATTTTGTCTTATCTTGCTTATGGTTAATAGAGTCAGGTTTTGTAACTCTTATATTTACCTTTATATAGTATAGTTATGTTTTCTTGACACTATTTATTTATTTTCTGATACCCTTCCACTTCCCTTCTCTTTTAAGGTATATTTTAAGGGTTGATTATGGAAATTCTGTTCAATACTTTTGTAGCGTACTGACTGGAGAGTGGGGAGTAGGTGTGAGCTACTCTGAATTTGTCTGAAACTTGTGTTTCAGAACTTGGTCTCTGCAAATCTTTCTGAGATATTTTTAAAAATGTCCTGAATCATGATACATTCCACTTGTGTCCTTTTCCCATGAGATATTCTTCTTCGCTTTGGCTTATTTCTCAAATTCAGCATTAAAAAATAATAGTTTCTAGATTTTCCTACCTCTCCTGCTATCCTAAAAAGTTGTGCCTGTAATTGAAATCTTGTCAAGAATTTTCATTATTTTTGTGCCTCTACGTCTTCCTCAGTTTCCTTCTCTTTAAATTATTCATGAAAATTCTCAAGATCCTGAGATGCACATTCTCCCCAGTACAATTTCTCAGTGTAAGTGATTTGTATAAGAAACACTCATGACTGAGGTTGCAGCTGTAGTGTCAATGACTGAGACCAGATGTGAGAGGCCAATAAATGCACCAATACTCAGCCAAGTAGACACAAGGAATAAACGTCAAGAATACTTCCTGCACCATTTCAACAACCCACACACTGCACATAAGGGGACATAAAATTATTGTTCATCCAACACTAAATTAATATTTTAACAACAACAACATAAATGAGTTACAAAAACGACTCTGAGAATGATGTCACATAAGATGGCAGATTGGAAGCTCCAGGATCCTATAACTCCACTGAAACAATTTTATTGGCAAAAAAAAAAAATAAATCTCAGAATGAACTATATTAGAACTCTGGAATTCAATCAAACAATCATCCATGAATGTGCTAGATGAATTAAGATGCTGGTAAATTGCAGTAAATTTTGGCATTTTGCATAACAGCTACTATTCCACATCACCATAGTGGGCACACATGGAAAGGATAGACCAAATTTCTTGTGTGGCTTTCTGGTACAAAGGCAGGCAAAGAACTTTGTCCTACAAAAGTCAGAGCTGTGTGTTTTTATGGGCCTGTTGGATTACTGAGGGACAAGCACAGGGTGGCCATTATTTTAATTCCCTCAGGCTGAAGTAATTTTTCCAGATAATATCTGTTGAAAGAATTTAGAGTGATCAAATATCTTTTTCTTCTTATTTGATCCAGGCTTTCAAGGAAATTTCTGTAAGGTCACAGGTTGAGTGTGGGGATAATGGAACAGAGACTTCAATAACCACACACAACAAAGATTATAATCTTTGCAAAATAGTTTGATGAAGTCACTAACAAAATAGAAGACTACAGCACACAATAAGCAAAAACAGCAATCCTGGGGAAGATGAGAGAATCTGATTTCCTGAGTTACCACATTGCAATATTCAAAACATCCAACTCTCTGAAAAAACATGAAGCATAAAAAGAAACAGGAAACTGTGATCATTTTATAAGATAAAAGGAATAAGCAGAAACCATCATTAAGGAAGCTCAGACTTTGGACTTACAAGAAAAAATCTATAAATTAACTATCTTAAATATGCTCAAAGAGATAAAGAAACCATGGACAAGTAATTAAAAGCAATCAGGAAAATGATGTGTGTATAAGTAGGGAAAATCAAAACAGAGATAAAAATTATAGAAAGAACCAAATACAAATTATGGAGCTTAAAAATATAACAGGTGACATGAAAAAAATCACTGCAGAGGTTCAAAAGCATATTTCAACAGGTAAAGGAAAATAAACTTTAAAAAGGCTAATAAAAATTACCCTGAGGATAAGAAAGAATACAGAAAAATGAACAAAGCCTAAGCTACAAATTTGATACAAACAGGTAAATCAATGCATGTATTATGGGAATCCCAGAAGGAGAAGAGTAAAAAGGGTCAAAGAAAATTTGATGTAAAAATAGCTGAAAATTTTTCAAATTTGATTTAAAGACACAAATTCATACATCCAGGAAGCCCAATAAACACCAAATAAGATAAACTAAAGAGATTTACATTGAGACACATTATAATCAAACTGTTGAAGGCCAAAATGAAAGTAAGTTTTTTGAAAGCAGCAAGAGAGATGCAACCTGTCATATACATGGACTCCTCAATAAGATTAACAGAAAAATTCTCATCAAAAAACACAGAGGTCAGAAGGCAGTGGGATGATATATTTAAAGTGCTCAAATAAAATTAAAAGAAAAACTTCTCAAAAGTTCAATATGGTAATACTATCCTTCAAAAATGAAGAGAAATTAAGATCTTCACAGATAAACAAAAGCTAAGTGCTCTTGTTGCTAGTATACCTACCCTACAAGAAAAGTTACAGGGAGTTCTTAATGCTTAAGCAAAAAGACAATAAATGGCAACCCAAAGCCACATAAATATCTCTGTTAAAAATAAAATAGATTAATATAAAATTTAGTGTTTTGGGGGTTTGTAATTTCTCTTTTTACTTACTATGTGAGTTAAAAAGAAAAATGCATAAGATAATAATTATAAATCTGTATTAATGGGCACACAATGTATAAAGATATAGTTGTTAACAATAATGACATAAAGGGGAGAATAGAGATGCATAGCAGCATAGGAGCTAACTTATGCTATTGAAGCTAAATTGGTATAGTTCAACTAGTTTCCTAGAAAATTTAGGATACTAATGATAATTCTCATGATAACTACTAAGAACATAAATTTAAAATAGAAATAAAGAGGAAATAAAAATGGTACACCAGAAAAAAATCAAATACAAAACAAAGAAGTACAGGAGGAATTGAACAAAAAAAGACATGTAGAAAAAAACCAGAAAAGTGGCAGAACTAAATTCTTCATTAATGATAATCACTTTAAATGTAAATAGATTAAACTCAATAATTAAAAGAGAAAATTGGTAGACTGGATTAAAGAATAAAAACGTGATCTACCTATATGTTCTTTAAAAGAGACTAACTTTATATGAAAAGACACAAATATGTTGAAAGTGAAAGAATATAAAAATATCCCATAAAATAAGCAAAATAGTGCTACAGTGAATATACTAATATGACATTACAAGAGACAAAGAGAACATTGTATGTTTATTAAAGGGTGAATTCATCAAGAAGATACAACTATAAACATTTATAAATCAAACAACATAGCCCCATTATATATGAAGAGAACATTGGCATAATTGAAGGGATAAATCGAAAATTCTACAATAATATTTGGAGACATGCACACATCACTTTCCATGATAGCTAGAACATCTAGAGAGAAGATTAATAAAGAAGTAATTTGAACAATATTATAAAATAAGTAGACTTAATGTATATGTATAGTACACTCCAATTAACAATAGTAGAATAAATATTCATTTCAAAAGGAAATTTATAGCATCTAATCACTACGTTATATACTAAAATCTCAAACCAAAAAATTAACTTTACAATTTTAGGAACTAGAGAAAAAATTACAAACTGAACTCAAAGGCAACAGAAGGAAAGGAATGAAAAAGATTAGAGCAGAGATTTTAAAATCAAAGAGAGAATAGCAAAAAAAAATCAAGAGAATCAACAAAACTAAAACTTGGTCCTCTGAAAAGGTAAAACTAGCTAGATGAAGAAAAAGAGAGAGAAGGCACAAACCACTAAAATCAAAAATGAAAGTGGGAACATTACTACTTACATTAAATTAAGTGTAGTATAAAAAAATAACATAAACAATTGTATGCCAGGTAATAAGATAATCTATAGGAAATGAGAGAATTCCTAAAATCAAACAAATTACCAAAACTGATGCAGGAAGAAATAGAAAATATAAACAGGTATTGATCAAATGCAATTTTCCCAGGAATATGAGTGTATTTCAACATAAGAAACATAAGAAAATCAATCAATGTAATATACCATAATAATAGAATGAAGGGGAATAAACAATATGAACATCTCAATAGATGCAGAAAGCTTTTTGACACAATTTAACACTCTTATTCTTTCAGTGATAAAATCACTCAGAAAACTAGGAATAGAAGGAACTTCCTCAGCATAGTAAATGACATATATGAAAAAGCCACAGTTCACATGACATTCAAGCATGAAAAATTGAAACTTTTCTGCAAAGATCTGGAACAGACAAAGATGTTCACTTTAACCAGTGCTATCTAACATTGCATTGGAAGTCCTAGTCAGAGAAATTAGGCGGGTTGGGGGGAAGGAAGTAAAATGCATCCAAATTAGAAAAGAAGAAATAAACTACTTGTATTTGCAGATGACAGGATTTTATATATAGAAAAATCCCCCCCAAGACAAATCCACAATAATACTAGAGATAATTTAAAAAATCAATGAAGACACACAGTAAAAAAATTAACTTATAAAAATCAGTTGTGTGTCAATACACCACCCACAAACAATATGAAATAGAAAGTAAGAAAATTATTCTGTTTACAATAGCATCAAGAAAGATAAATATCTACAAATAAATCAAACTAAGAAGGTAAAAATCTGTGCTCTAAAACTGAAAAAGCAGCCCTGCAGGTAGTTGGCTCTCACCAGCAGGCTGTGCTAGTGCTCACCTGAGCAGAACTTGGCAACCCATGGTCCAATGGCCACTCAGTAGCACTGCCTTCATGACCCTTCAGAGAACGGGCAACCATGCCTTCTCCACAGTTTATGGGTGGTGAGCACCTTTGAGAGAGAACAGAGTCTGAACCCTTCTTTGCACCAAGAAGTTGAGCCCTGGCTCTGACATTCTGTGAGGACTTCCAATACCATATTGAATGAAAGTGGCAATTACTGATCACAGACAAGATGGCAGGGTAAAAGGATGTGAGCTCACCTCTTCATATGGAAACACCAAAACACAATTAACTTGAACAGTCATTGACAGAAAAAAAAAAAGCCAGAATCTACCAAAAAAGATACCATATATCCAAAGATAAGAAAGAAGCCACACCAGGACAGGAGCAGACAGCAGAGGCAAGCAGAACTAAAACCCTGAAGCTTGTGGAATGTAAGCCACAATCACAGAAAGTAAGACAAAATGAGATGGCAGAGGAATACATCCCAGATAAAGGAACAAGACAGAACGCCAAAAGAACTATGTGAAGTGGAGACAGGCAATCTACCTGAAAAAGAACTCAGAGTAATGATAGTAAAGATGAGGCAATATCTCAGAAAAAGAATGGAGGCACAGATGAGAAGATACAAGAAATGTTTAACTAAGACCTAGAAGAACTAAAGAACAAAGGAATGAGGAAAACGCAAGAAATAATGTATGAGGGAAATCCCATAAGTTTATCGGGAAGAATCCTGTTCCATTGATTTATGTCTGTCTTTGTGCCACTACCATACTCTTTTGATTACTGTAGGTTTGTAGTATAGTCTGAAAGAAGGGAGCCCTATTCCTCCAGCTCAATTTTTATTTCTCAAGATTGCTTTGGATATTTGGGGTCTTGTGTGTTTCTATATTTTTTAAAAAATTTATTCCAATTCTGTGAAAAATGCCAATGGTAATTTGACAGGGATTGCATTGAAGCTGTAGATTACATTTGGTAGTATAGTCATTTGACAATATAGATTCTTTCAATCCAATAACATGGTATATCCTCCCATCACTTTGTGTCATCTTCTATTTCTTTCATTAGTGTCTAATAATTTTTGAAGTACAGGTTTTTGCCTCCTTAGGTGATTTGATTACTTGGTATTTTATTCTTTTTGATGAGATGGGATATGGGGTTATTTCTTTAATTTTGGTTTCTGATATTTCTTTGTTAGTGTATAGAAATACAACCGATTTCTGTGTATTAATTTTGTATCTGACAAAATTACCAAATTCATTGATGAACTCTAATAGTTTTCTGGTAGGATCTTTAGGATTTTCTCTGTATAGAATCAGGTAATCAGCAAGCAGTAACAATTTTACTTCTACTTTTCCAATATGGATTATTTATATTAAATTTTCTTCCTGATTGGCATGACCAGGACTTTCAAAACTATCTTGAATAAGAATGGTGAGAGTGAACGTCCTTTCCTTGTTCCTGATCTTTAGGGAAATGTTTTCAACTTTTCACTGTTAAGTATGATGCTAGCTGTGGGTTTGTCATATATGGCCTTTATTATGTTGAGGTAGGTTCCTTCCATGCCCACTTTCTGGAGGGCTTTTATCATAAAAGGGTGTGGCATTTTGTCAAAAGATTTTTCTGCATCTATTGAGATGACCATATGTTTGTTTATTTGTTTTTCACGTGGATAGATTTTTTAAATGTATTTTCTGTAGTTGTACAAGAGTAGGGTCCTCTGCTTCTTTGTTTTTCCCCTTTAACACTACACTCTGGGCATGATTCCTTTTCACTCTAATGGCCCTTGATGCTTGTATTTATTTATTTATTATTAAAAAAAATTTACATCTTCATTGGAGTATAATTGTTTTATAATGGTGTGCTAGTTTCTGCTTTATAACAAACTGAATCAGTTATATATATATATATGCATATGTTCCCATATCTCTTCCCTCTTGTGTCTCCCTCTCTCACATCCTCCCTAACCCACCCCACTAGGTGGCCACAAAACACCGAGCTGATCTCCCTGTGCTATGCAGCTGCTTCCCACTAGCTATCTATTTTACGTTTGGTAGTGTATATATGTCCATGCCACTCTCACTTTATCACAGCTTAACCTTCCCCCTCCCCATATCCTCAAGTCCATTTTCTAGTACGTTTGTGTCTTTATTCCTGTCTTACTCCTAAATTCTTCATGACATTTTTTTTCTTAGATTCCACATATATGTGTTAGCATACAGTACTTGTCTTTCTCTTTCTGACTTACTTCACTCTGTATGACAGACTCTAGGTCCATCCACCTCACTACAAATAACTCAATTTCGTTTCTTTTCATGGCTGGGTAATATTCCATTGTATATATGTGCCACATCTTCTTTCTCCATTCATCCGATGATGGACACGAAGGTTGTTTCCATCTCCTGGCTATTGTAAATAGAGCTGCAATGAATATTTTAGTACATGACTAATTTTGACTTAGGGTTTTCTCAGGGTATATGTCCAGTAGTGGGATTGCTGGGTCATATGGTAGTTTTATTTGTAGTTTTTAAGGAACCTCCATACTGTTCTCCATAGTGGCTGTACCAATTCACATTCCCACCAGCAGTGCAAGAGTGTTCCCTTTTCTCCACACCCTCTCCAGCATTTATTGTTTCTAAGTTTTTTGATGATGGCCACTCTGACCAGTGTGAGACGATACTTCATTGTAGTTTGGATTTGCAATTTTCTAATGATTAATGAGATTGAGCATTCGTTCATATGTTTCTTGCCAATCTGTATATCTTCCTTGGAGAAATGTCTATTTAGGTCTTCTGCCCATTTTTGAATTGGGTTGTTTGTTTTTTTTTGTTATTGAGCTACATGAGCTGCTTGTAAATTTTGGAGATTAATCCTTTGTCAGTTGCTTCATTAGCAAATATTTTCTCCCATTCTGAGAGTTGCCTTTTGGTCTGGTTTATGGTTTCCTTTGCTGTGCAAAAGATTTGAAGTTTCATTAGGTCCCATTTGTTTATTTTTGTTTTTATTTCCATTTCTCTAGGAGGTGGGTCAAAAAGGATCTTGCTGTGATTTATGTAACAGAGTGTTCTGCCTATGTTTTCCTCTAAGACGTTGATACTTTCTGGCCTTACATTTAGGTCTTTATTGCATTTTGAGTTTATTTTTGTGTATAGTGTTAGGAAGTGATGTAATCTCATACTTTTACATGTAGCTGTCCAGTTTTCCCAGCACCACTTATTGAAGAGGCTGTCCTTTCTCCACTGAATATTCCTGCCTCCTTTATCAAAGATAAGAGGACCATATGTGTGGGGGTTTATCTCTGGGCTTTCTATCCTGTTCCATTGATCTATATTTCTGTTTTTGTGCCCGTACAATACTGTCTTGATTACTGTAACTTTGTAGTATAGTCTGAAGTCAGGGAGCCTGATTCTTCCAGCTCACTTTTTCATTGACAAGATTGCTTTGGCTATTTGGGGTCTTTTGTGTTTCCATACAAATTGTAAACCTTTTTGTTCAGTTCTGTAAAAAATGCCAGTGGTAGTTTGATAGGGATTGCATTGAATCTGTAGATTGCTTGGATAGTAGAGTTATTTTCACAATGTTGATTCTTCCAATCCAAGAACATGGTATATCTCTCCATCTATTTGTATCATGTTTAATTTCTTTCATCAGTATCTTATAATTTTCTGCATAAAGGTCTTTTGTCTCCTTAGCTAGGTATATTCCTAGATATTTTATTCTTTTGTTGCAATGGTAAATGGGAGTGTTTTCTTGATTTCACTTTCAGATTTTTCATCATTAGTGTATAGGAATGCCAGAGATTTCTGTGCATTAATTTGTATCCTACTATTTTACCAAATTCATTTATTATCTCTAGTAGTTTTCTGATAGTGTCTTTAGGATCCTCTATGTTTAGTATCATATCATCTGCAAACAGTGACAGCTTTACTTCTGCCCTTCCAATTTGGATTCCTTTCATTTCCTTTTCTTCTCTGATTGCTCTGGCTAAAACTTCCAAAACTATGTTGAATAATAGTGGTGAGAGTTGGCAACCTCGTCTTGTTCCTGATCTTAATGGAAACGCTTTCAGTTTTTCACCATTGAGGATGATGTTGCCCATGGGTTTGTCATGTATGGCCTTTATTATGTTGAGCAAAGTTCCCTCTATGCCTATTTTCTGGATGGTTTTTATCATAAATCGGTGTTGAATATTGTCGAAAGCTTTCTCTGCATCTATTGAGATGATCATATGGTTTTTCTCCTTCAATTTGTTAATATGGTTTATCACATTGATTGATTTGCGTCTATTGAAGAATCCTTGCATTCCTGGAATAAACCCCACTTGATCATGGTGTATGAACCCTTTAATGTGCTGTTGGATTCTCTTTGCTTGTATTTTGTTGATGGTATTTGCATCCATGTTCATCAGTGATATTGGCCTGTAGTTTACTTTCTTTGTGACATCCTTGTCTGGTTTTGTTATCAGGGTGATGGTGGCCCCGTAGAATGAGCTTGGTTGTGTTCCTCTCTCTGCTATATTTTTGAAGAGTTTGAGAAGAATAGGTGTTAACTTTTCTCTAAATGTTTGATAGAATTTGCCTGTGAAGCCACCTGGCCCTGGCTTTTGTTTGTTGGAAGATTTTTAATCACAGTTTCAATTTCAGTGCTTGTGGTTGGTCTGTTATTATTTTCTATTTCTTCCTGATTCAGCCTTGGCACATTGTGCAATTTCTAAGAATTGGTCCATTTCTTCCACATTGCCCATTTTATTGGCATATTGGCCTTACATTTAGGTCTTTATTGCATTTTGAGTTTATTTTTGTGTATAGTGTTGCTTGTAGTAATCTCTCATGATCTTTTGTATTTCTGCAGTATCACTTGTTACTTCACCTTTTTCATTTCTAGTTCTACTGATTTGCGTGTTCTCCATTTTTTTCTAGATGAGTCTGTCTAATGGTTTATCAATTTTGTTCATCTTCTCAAAGAACAAGCTTTTAGTTTTATTGATCTTTGCTATTTTTTCCTTCATTTCTTTTTCATTTATTTCTGATCTGATCTTTATGATTTCTTTCCTTCTGCTAATTTTGTTTGTTTTTTTCTCTAATTGCTTTAGGTGCAAGGTAGGTTGTTTATTCAAGATACTTCCTGTTTCTTAAGGTAGGCATATATTTATACAAACTTCCCTCTTAGAACTGCTTTTGCTGCATCCTATAGGTTTTGGGTTGTCGTGTCTCCATTGTCATTTGTTTCTAGGTATTTTTTGATTTCCTCTTTGATTTCTTCAGTGGTCACTCCCTTATTAAGTAGTGTATTGTTTACCCTCCATGTGTTTGTATTTTTTTACAGATCTTTCCCTGTAACTCATATCTAGTCTCGTAGCATTGTGGTCAGAAAAGGTACCTGATAGAATTTCAATTTTCTTAAATTTACCAAGGCTTGGTTTGTGACCCAAGATATGATCTATCCTGAAGAATGTTCCATGAGCACTTGAGAAGATTGTGTATTCTGTTCTTTTTGGATGGAATGTCCTATAAATATCAATTAAATCCATCTTGTTAAATGTATAATTTAAAGCTTGTGTTTCTTTCTTTATTTTCATTTTGGATGATCAGTCCATTAGTGAATGTGGGGTGTTAAAATCCTCTACTATGCATGTGTTATTGTTGATTTCCCCTTTTATGACTGTTAGTATTTGCCTTATGTATTGAGGTGCTCCAATGATGGGTGCATAAATATTTACAATTGTTATATCTTCTTCTTGGTTTGATCACTTGAACATTATGCAGTGTCCTTCTTTTTCTCTTCTAATAGTCTTCATTTTAAAGCCTATTTTATTTCATATAAGAATTGCTACTCCAGCTTTCTTTTGGTTTCCATTTGCATGGAATATCTTTTTCCATCCCCTCACTTTCAGTCTGTATGTGTCTCTAGGTCTGAAGTGGGTCTCTTGTAGACTGCATATATATGGGTCTTGTTTTTGTATCCATTCAGCCAATCTGTGTCTTTTGGTGGGAGCATTCAATCCATTTACATTTAAGGTAATTATCGACATGTATGTTCCTATTCCCATTTTCTAAATTGTTTTGGGTTTGTTATTGTAGGTCTTTTCCATCTCTTCTGTTTCTTGCCAGAGAAGGTCCTTTAGCATTTGTTGTAAAGCTGGTTTGGTGGTGCTGAACTCTTTCAGATTTTGCTTGTATGTATAGATTTATATTTCTCCTTCAAATATGACTGAGATACTTGCTGGGTAGAGTAATCTTGGTTGTAGGTTTTTCTCCTCTTCACTTGAAATATGTCCTGCCAGTCCCTTCTGGCTTGCAGTTTCTCCTGAAAGATCCGCTTTTAACCTTATGGGGATTCCCTTGTGTGTTATTTGTTGTTTTTCCCTTGCTGCTTTTAATATGTTTTCCTTGTATTTAATTTTTGACAGTTTGATTAATATGTGTCTTGGTAGGTTTCTACTTTGATTTTTCTTGTATGGGACTCTTTGTGCTTCCTGGACTTGATTAACTATTTCCTTTCCCATATTAGGGAAGTTTTCAACTATAGTATCTTCAAATACTTTCTCACTCACTTTCTTTTTCTCTTCGTCTTCTAGAACCCCTATAGTTTGAATGTTGATGTGTTTAATGTTGTCCCAGAGGTCTCTGAGACTGTTCTCAGTTCTTTTCATTCTTTTTTCTTTATTCTGCTCTGCATTGGTTATTTCCACTCTTTTATCTTCCAGGTCAGCTTCTTCTGTCTCAGTTATTGTACTACTGACCCCTCTAGAGTATTTTTATTTGCATTTATTTTGTTGTTCACCATTGCCTGTTTTATCTTTAGTTCTTCTAGGTCCTTGTTTAAGGTTTCTTGCATTTTCTCTATACTATTTCCAAGATTTTGGATCATCACTACTATCATTATTCTGAATTATTTTTCCGGTAGACTGCCTATTTCCTCTTCACTTGTTAGGTCTGGTGGGATTTTATCTTGCTCCGTCATCTGCTTTGTGTTTCTCTGTCTTCTCATTTTGCTGATCTTACTGTGTTTGGGGTCTCATTTTGCAGGCTGCAGGTTCGTATTTCCCGTTGTTTTTGGTGTCTGTCCCCAGTGCCTAAATTTGGATCAGTGGGTTGTGTAGGCTTCCTGGTCGAGGGGAGTATTGCCTGTGTTCTGGTGGATGAGGCTGGATCTTGTGTTTCTGGTGGGGATGTCCACATCTGGTGATGTGTTTTGGGGTGACTGTGGCCTTGTTATGATTTTAGGCAGCCTCTCTGCTAATGGGTGGGGGTGTGTTCCTGTCTTGGTAGTTGTTTGGCATAGGGTGTCCAGCACTGTAGCTTGCTGATCATTGAGTGAAGCTCGGTGTTGGTGTTGAGATGGAGATCTCTGGGAGATTTTCACCATTTGATATTATGTGGAGCTGGGAGGTCTCTTGTGGACCAGTGTCCTGAAGTTGGCTCTCCCACCTCAGAGGCACAGCACTGACTCCTGGCTGCAGCACCAAGTGCCTTTCATCCATACGGTTCACAATAAAAGGGAGAAAATATAGAAAGAAAGAAAGAATGAGGCTAAAAGAAAATGAAGTGAAATAAAATAAAGTTATTAAAATAAAAATATATTGTAAGAAAAAAATGTTTTACAAAGTAAAAAAAAAAAAAGAAATCAGACAGATAAAACCCTAGGACAAATGGTGAAAGCAAAGCTATACAGGCAAAATCTCACACAGACCATACACATACACACTCACAAAAAGAGGAAAAGGGGAAAAAATAATAAATCTTGCTCTCAAAGTCCACCTCCTCAATTTGGAATGATTCGTTGTCTATTCAGCTATTCCACAGATGCAGGGTACATCAAGTTGATTGTGGAGCTTTAATCCACTGCTTCTGAGGATACTGGGAGAGCCTTCCCTTTCTCTTCTTTGTTCACACAGCTCCCGGAGCTCAGCTTTGGATTTGGCCCCGCCTCTGCATTTAGATCACCTGAGGGCATCTGTTCTTTGCTCAGACAGGATGGGATTAAAGGAGCAGTTGATTTGGGGGCTCTGGCTAACTCAGGCCGAGAGGAGGGAGATGCGAGATGCGGGGCGAGCCTGCGGCAGCAGAGGCCAGCAGGACGTTGCACCAGCCTGAGGCGTGCCGTGCGTTCTCCCGGGGAAGTTGTCCCTGGATCCCGGGACCCTGGCAGTGGCAGGCTGCACAGGCTCCCCAGAAGGGAGGTGCAGATAGTGACGTGTGCTCGCACATAAGTTTCTTGATGGTGGCAGCAGCAGCCTTAGCATCTCATCCCTTCTCTTTGGTCCGTGCTGTTAGCCATGGCTCGTGCCTGTCTCTTGAGCTTCTTTAAGCAGCGTGCTTAATCCCCTCTCCTCGTGCACCAGGAAATAAAGAGGGAAGAAAAAGTCTTTTGTCTCTTCGGCAGGTCCAGACATTTTCCTGGACTCCCTCCCTACTAGCTGTGGTGCACTAACCCCCTGCATGCTGTGCTCATGCCACCAAATCCAGTCCTCTCCCTGTGCTCTGCCAGAAGCCCAAGCCTCAGCTCCCAGACCTGCCCACCCTGGCAGGTGAACAGACAAGGCTCTCGGGCTGGTGAGTGCTGGTTGGCACCCATCCTCTGTGCAGTAATCACTCCACTTTGCCCTCGGCACCCCTTTTTCTGTGCTCTCCTCTGTGGCTCTGAAGCTTCCCCCCTCCACCTCCTGCAGTCTCTGCCAGCAAAAGGGCTTCCTAGTGTGTGGAAACCTTTCCTCTTTCACAGCTCCCTCCCACTGGTACATGTCCCATCCCTATTCTTTAGTCTCTGTTTATTCTTTTTTTCTTTTGTCCTACCCATGTACATGGGGAGTTTCTTGCCTTTTGGGAGGTTTGAGGTCTTCTGGAAGGATTCAGTAGGTGTTCTGTAGGAGTTGTTCCACGTGTAGATGTATTTCTGATGTATCTGTGGGTAGGAAGGTGATCTCCGCGTCTTACTCTACTATCATCTTCCCCCTCTCTCAATCATATGGTTTACTTCTTCAATTTTTTAAAGAGGTGTATCACACCAATTCATTGGCAGATATTGAAAAATACTTGCAACCCTGGCATAAATCCAACTACATCACATTGTATGTTTCTTTTAATGTATGGCTCCATTCAGATTGCTAATATTTTGTTGAGGATTTTTGCAACTATGTTCATCAGTGATATTAGTCTGTAATTTTCTTTTTTGGTATCTTTGGTTTTGGTATCAGGGTGATGGTGGCCTCATAAAATGAGTTCTGAAGTGTTCCTTTCTCTGTCAATTTTTGGAAGAGTTTCAGAAGGGTACTTTTTAACTCTTCTCTAAAAGTTTCATAGAATTCGGCTGTGAAGACTCCTGGTTCTGGGCTTTTGTTTGTTGGAAGTTTTTAAATGAGAGTTTTATTTTCAGGGCCTGTGATTAATCTGTTCATATTTTCTATTTCTTCCTGGTTCAGTCTTACAAGGTTGTACCTCTCTAAGTATTTGTCCATTTCTTCTAGGTTGTACATTTTATTGGCATATAGTTTTTTGTAGTAGTCTCCTATGATTCTTTGTATTTCTGTGGTGTCTGTTGTAATTCTTTTTTATTTTTAAATTTATTTTATTTTAATATCTTTAACACCGTTATTGGAGTACAATTGCTTTATGATGGTGTGTTAGTTTCTGCTTTATAACAAAGTTAATCAGCTATACATATACATATATCCGCACATCTCCTCCCTCGCACCCTCCCAGTCCCACCTCTCTAGGTGGTCACAAAGCACCGAGCTGATCTCCCTGTGCTATGTGGCTGCTTCCCACTAGCTATCTATTTTATATTTGATAGTATATATATATGTCCATGTCACTCTCTCGCTTTGTCCCATCTTACACTACCCCTCCCCATGTCCGCAGGTCCATTCTCTATGTCTGCATTTTTATTCCTGTTCTGAACTTAGGTGCTTCAGAAACGTTTTATTTTATTATTTTAGATTCCATATATATGTGTTGGCGTATGTTATTTGTTTTACTCTTCCTGACTTACTTCATACTGTATGACAGTCTCTAGATCCATCCACCTCACTACAAATAACTCAGTTTCATTTCTTTCTATGGCTGAGTAATATTCCATTGTATATATAGGCCACATGTTCTTTATCCATTAATCTGTTGATGGGCACAGAGCATGCTTCCATGTCCTGGCTATTGTAACTAGAGCTGCAATGAACATTTTGGTACAAGAATCTTGTTGAATTATGGTTTTCTCAGGGTATATATCTAGTAGTGGGATTCCTGGGTAATATGGTAGTTTTATTTTTAGTTTTTTAAGGAACTTCCGTACTGTTCTCCATAGTGGCTTATCAAGTTACATTCCCACCAACAGTGCAAGAGGGTTCCGTTTTCTCCACACCCTCTCCAGCATTTATTGTTTGTAGATATTTTCATGATGACCATTCTGACTGGTGTGAGGTGATACATCAATGTAATTTTGATTTGCATTTCTCTAATGATTAGTGATGTTGAGCATCCTTTCATGTGTCTGTTGGCAATATGTATATCATCATAGCGGAAATGTCTATTTAAGTCTTCTGCTCATTTTTGGATTGGGTTGTTCAGGCTTTTGATATTGAGCTGCATGTGCTGTTTGTAAATTTTGAAGATTAATCCTTTGTCAGTTGCTTTATTTGAAAATATTTTCTCCCATTCTGATGGTTGTTTCTGTCTTTATATTTTCATTTGCTGTGCAAAATATTTAAGGTTTATTAGGTCCCATTTTTAAATTTTTTTTCATTTCCATTTCTCTCAGAGGTGGGTCAAAAAGTATCTTGCTGTGATTTATGTCAGAGAGTGTTCTGCCTATTTTTTCCTCTTAGAGTTTTATAGTGTCTTGCATAACGTTTAGGTCTTTAATCCATTTTGAGTTTATTTTTGTGTATGGTGTCAGGGAGTGTTCTAATTTCATTATTTTACATGTAGCTATCCAGTTTTCCCAGCATCAATTATTGAAGAGACTGTCTTTTTTCCATTGTATATTCTAACCTCCTTTATAAAAGATAAGGTAGAGGGAGTTGAGGAAGATAGCAGAAGCGAAAGAGGCAGAGATAACCTTCCTCCCCACAGATACATCAGAAATATCTCTACACGTTGAACTGCTCCTATATAACACCCATTGAATGCTAGCAGAAGACCTCAGACATCCCAAAAGACAAGAAACTCCCCACGTACCTGGGTAGGGCCAAGGAAAAAAGGAAAAAGAGATACAAAAAAATAGGGATGGGACCTGCACCAGTGGGAGGGAGCTCTGAAGGAGGAAAGGTTTCCACATACTAGGAAGGCCCTTCACGTACAGAGACCGCAGGGAGTGGAGGGGGGAAGCTTTGGAGCCACAGAGGAGAGTGCAGCAACAGGGGTTGGAAGGGCAAAGCAGAGAGATTCCTGCATGGAGTATCAATGTTGACCAGCACTCCACAGCCTGAGAGGTTTGTCTGCTCACCCACTGTGGCAGGCGGGGTCTGGAAGCTGAGGCTTGGGCTTCAGTCAAATCCCAGGGAGAGGACTGGGGTTTGCAGCGTGGACACAGCCTGAAGGGGTTATTGCACAACTGCTAGCTGGGAGGGAGTCTGGGAATAAGTCTGGACCTGCCGAATAGGCAAGAGACTTTTTCTTCCCTCTTTGTTTCCTGGTGTTCAAGGAGAGGGGATAAAGAGTGCTGCTTAAAGGAGCTCCAGAGATGAGCACGAGCCGCAGCTAACAGCACAGACCCCAGAGAAAGGAATGAGACGCTAAGGCTGCTGCTGCTGCCACCAAGAAGCCTGTGTGCAAGTACAGGTCACTCTTCACACCTCCCCTCCCAGGAGTTTGTGAAGCCTGCCACTACCAGGGTCCCATCATACAGGGATATCTTCCCCGGGAGAACGCACGGCTCGCATCAGCATGCTGCAACGTCATGCTGGCCTCTGCCACCGCAGGTACACACCACATCCATACCCCTTCCACCCCTGGCCTGAGTCAGCCAGAGGCCCCAAATCAGCTACTCCATTAATCCCGTCCAGTCTGACCGAAGAACAGACACCCTCAAGCGACCTACAAGCAGAGGCGGGTCCAAATTCAAAGCTGAACACTGGGAGCAGTGCAAAAAGAGAAGAGAAAGGGAAATCACTCCCTGCAGCCTCAGGAACAGCAGATTAAATCTCCGCAATTAACTTGATGCACTCTACATCTGTGAAATATCTGAATAGACAAGGAATCATCCCAAATTGAGGAAGTGGACTTTGGGAGCAAGATATACTTTTTTCCCCTTTTCCTATTTTTGTGAGTGTGTATGTGTATGATTTTGTGTGAGATTTTGTCTGTATAGCTTTGCTTTCATCATTTCTCCTAGGGTTCTGTCTGCCTGTTACTTTTTTTTAATTTATTAATTTTTTACTCTTTAAAATTTTTTTAAATAATTATTTGTTACTTTTTATTTTAATAACTATTTTATTTTATCTTATTTTACTTTATCCTCTTACTTTAATTCTTACTATATTTTCTCCCTTTTATTCTCAACTGTGTGTATGAAAGGCTCTTGTGATTCCAGCCAGGAGTCAGTGCTGTGCCTCTGCGGTGGGAGAGTCAACTTCAAGACACTGGTCAACAAGAGACCTCCCAGCTCCACAAAATATCAAATGGCGAAAATCTCCCACAGATCTCCATCTCAACACCAGCACCCAGGTCACTCAATGACCAGCAAGCAACAGTGCAGGACACCCTATGTCAAACAACTAGAAAGACAGGAACACAACCCCACCAATTATCAGAGAGGCTGCCTAAAATAATAATAAGTCCACAGACACCCCAAAACACACCACCAGACCTGGACCTGCTCACCAGAAAGACAAGATGCAGCCTCAACCACCAGTACACATGCACTAGTCCCCTCGACCAGGAAGCCTACACAACCCAATGAACCAACGTTAGCCACTGGGAACAGACACCAAAAACAACGGGGACTATGAACCAGCAGCCTACAAAGAGGAGACGCCAAAAAAAATTAAGTTAATCAAAATGAGAAGACAGAAAAACACACAGCAGATGAAGGAACAATGTAAAAACCCACCAGACCTAATAAATGAAGAGGAAACAGGCAGTCTACCTGAAAAGGAATTCAGAATAATAATAGTAAAGATGATCCAAAATCTTGGAAATAGGAGAGAAAATACAAGAAACGTTTAACAAGGACCTAGAAGAACTAAAGATCAAACAAACGATGATGAACAACACAATTAATGAAATTAAAATTTCTCTAGAAGTAATCAATAGGGAAATAACTGAGGCACAGGAACGAATAAGTGACCTGGAAAATAAAATAGTGGAAATAACTACTGCAGAGCAGAATATAGCAAAAAGATTGAAAAGAACTGAGGGCAGTCTCAGAGACCTCTGTGACAACATTAAATGCAGCAACATCACACTTTTAGGGGTCCCAGAAGAAGAAGAGAAAAAGAAAGGGACTGAGAAAATATTTGAAGATATTATAGTTGAAAATTTCCCTAACATGGGCAAGGAAATAATTAATCATGTCCAGGAAGCACAGAGAGTCCCATACAGGATAAATCCAAGGAGAAACACAGCAAGACACATATTAATCAAACTACCAAAAATTAAATACAAATAAAACATACTAAAAGCAACAAGGGAAAAATACAAATAACACACAAGGGAATCCCCATAATGTTAAGAGATGATCTTTCAGCAGAAACTTTGCAAGCTAGAAGAGACTGGCAGGACATATTTAAAGTGACAAAGGAGAAAAACCTATAACCATGATTACTCTACCCAGCAAGGTTTTCATTCATCATAGATGGGGAAATTAAAACCTTTACAGACAAGCAAAAGCTGCGAGAGTTCAGCACCACCAAACCAGCTTTACAACAAAGGCCAAAGGAACTTCTCTAGTCAAGAAAGAAAAAGACCTACAGTAACAAACCCAAAACAATTAAGAAAATGGGAATAGGAACATAAATATTGATAATTACTCTGAATGTAAATTGATCAAATGCTCTCACCAAAGGACACAGACTGGCTGAATGGATACCAAAGCAAGAACCATATATAAGCTGTCTACAAGAGACCCACATCAGACCTAGTGACACATACAGACCGAAAGTGAGGGGATGGAAAAAGATATTCCGTGCAAATGGAAATCAAAAGAAAGCTGGAATAGCAATTCTTATATAAGACATAATAGACTTTAAAATAAAGACTATTACAAGAGACAAAGAAGGACACTGCATAATGATCAAGGGATGAAGATATAGCAATTGTAAATATTTATGCACCCAACATAGGAGCACCTCAATACATAAGGCAAATACTAACAGCCATAAAAGGGGAAATCGACAGTAACACAGTTATAATAGGGGACTATAACACTCCATTGTCAACAATGGACAGATCATCCAAAATGCAAATAAATGAGGAAACAGAAGCTTTAAATGGTACATTAAACAAGATGGACTTAATTAATATTTATAGGACATTCCATTCAAAAACAGCAGAATAAACTTTCTTCTCAAGTGTTCATAGAACATTCTCCAGGATAGATCATATCTTGGGTCACAGATCAGGCCTTGGTAAACTTAAGAAAATTGAAATTATATTACATCTCTTTTCCAACCACAATGCAATGAGAATAGATATCAATTACAGGAAAAAATCTGTAAAAAATACAAGTAAATGGAGGCTAAACAACAAACTACTAAATAACCAAGCGAACACTGAAGAAATCAAAGAGGAAATCAAAAAATACCTAGAAACAAATGACAAAGAAAGCACGACAACCCAAAATCAATTTGATGCAGCAAAAGCAGTTTTAAGAGGGAAGGTTACAGCAATACAATCCTGCCTTAAGAAACAAGAAACATCTGAAATAAAAAAACTAACCTTACACCTAAATGTATTACAGAAAGAAGAACAAAAAAATCCCAAAGTCAGAAGAAGGAAAGTAATCATAAAGATCAGATCAGAAATTAATGAAAAATAAATGAAGGAAACAATAGCAAAAATCAATAAAAGTAAAAGCTGGTTCTTTGAGAAGATAAACAAAATTGATAAACTATTAACCAGACTCATCAACAAAAAAAGGGAGAAGACACAAACCAATAGAATTAGAAATGAAAAATGAGCGGTAACAACTGACACTGCAGAAACACACACTCTCATGAAAGATTATTACAAGCAGCTATATGTCAATAAAATGGAAAACCTGGAAAAAGTTGCCAAATCCTTAAAATGCCCATCCTTATGAGGCCGAACCAGGAAGAAATAGAAAATGTGAACAGACCAATCACAAGCACTGAAATTGAAACTGTGTTTAAAAATCTTCCAAGAAAGAAAGCCTATAACCAGTTGGCTTCACAGGCAAATTCTATCAAACATTTAGAGAAGAGTTAACACCTATCCTTCTCAAACTCTTCCAAAATATAGCAGAGGGAAGAACACTCCCAAACACATTCTATGAGACCACCATCACCCTGACACCAAAACCAGCCAAGGATGTCACAAAGAAAGTAAACTACAGGCCAATATCACTGATGAACATAGATGCAAAAATCCTCAACAAAATACTAGCAAACAGAATCCAACAGCACATGAAAAGGATCATACACCATGATCAAGTGGGGTTTATTCCAGGAATGCAAAGATTCTTCAATATACGCAAATCAATCAACGTGATGCACCATATTAACAAACTGAGGAAGAAAAACCAGATGATCATCTCAATAGATGCAGAGAAAGTTCTCAACAAAATTCAACACCCATTTATGATAAAAACCTGAAGAAAGTAGGCATAGGCGGAAATGTCCTCAACATGATAAAAGCCATGTATGACAAACCCACAGCCAACATCATCCACAATGGTGAAAAACTGAAACCATTTCCACTAATATCAGGAACAAGACAAGGTTGCCTACTCTCACCACTATTATTCAACAGTTTTGGAAGTTTTAGCCACAGCAGTCAGAGAAGAAAAATAAATACAAGTAATCCATATCGGAAAAGAAGAAGTAAAGCTGTCACTGTGTGCAGATTACATCATACTCTACCCAGAGAATCCTAAAAAGATGTCACCAGAAAACTACTAGAGCAAATCAATGAATTTGGTAAAGTAACAGGATACAAAAATAATGCACAGAAATCTCTGGCATTCCTATACACTAATGATGAAAAATCAGAAAATGAAATTAGGAAAATACTCCCATTAACCATTGCAACAAAAGAATAAAATATCTAGGAATAAACCTACCTAAGGAGACAAAATACCTGTATGCAGAAAATTATAAGACACTGATGAAAGAAATTAAAGATGATACAAATAGATGGAGAGATATATCGTATGCTTGGATTGGAAGAATCAATACTGTGAAAATGACTCTACTACCCAAAGCAATCTACAGATTCAATGCAATCCCTATCAAACTACCACTGGCATTTTTCTCAGAAGTAGATAAAAAATTTCACAATTTGTGTGGAAACACAAAATACCCCGAAGAGCCAAAGCAATCTTGAGAATGAAAAATGGAGCTGGAGGAATCAGGCTCCCTGCCTTCAGATTATACTACAAAGCTACAGTAATCAAGACAGTATGGTAATGACACAAAACAGAATTATAGATCAATGGAACAGGTTAGAGAGTCCAGAGATAAACCCACACACATATGGTCACCTTATCTTTGATAAAGGTGGCAAGAATATAAAGTGGAGAAAAGAGCCTCTTCAATAAGTGGTGCTTCGAAAACTGGACAGGTACATGTTAAAGGATGAAATTAGAATACTCCCTAACACCATACACAAAAAATAAATTCAAAATGGATTAAAGACCTAAATATAAGGCCAGACACTATCAAACTCTTTGAGGAAAACATAGGTAGAACACTTTACAACATAAATCACAGCAAGATCCTTTTGACCCACTTTCTGGAGAAATGGAAATAAAAACAAAAATAAACAAATGGGATCTAATGAAACTTAAAAGCTTTTGGACAGCAAAGGAAACCATATACAACACCAAAAGACAACCCTCAGATGGGGAGAGAATATTTTTAAGTGAAGCAACTGACAAAGGATTAATCTCCAAAATGTACAAGCAGCTCATGCAGCTCAATAACAAAAAAACAAACAACACAATCCAAAAATGGGCAGAAGACCTAAATAGACATTCCTCCAAAGAAGATATACAGATTGCCAACAAACACATGAAAGAATGCTCAACATCATTAATCATTAGAGAAGTTCAGATCAAAACTACAATGAGATATCATCTCACACCAGTTAGAATAGTCATCATCAAAACATGTAGAAACACTAAATGCAGGAAAGGGTGTGGAGAAAAGGGAACCTTCTTGCACTGTTGGTGGGAATGTAAATTGATACAGCCGCTATGGAGAACAGTATGGAGGTTCATTAAAAAACTAAAAATAGCGGCTTCCCTGGTGGTGCAGTGATTTAGAGTCTGCCTGCCGATACAGGGACACGGGTTTGTGCCCCGGTTCCGGGAGATCCCACATGCCGCAGAGTGGCTAGGCCCATGATCCACGGCCACTGAGCCTGCACGTCCGGAGCCTGTGCTCCACAACGGGAGAGGCCACAACAGTGAGAGACCTGCATACTGCAAAAAAAAAAAAAAAAAAAAACTAAAAATAAAATATATATACCATATAACCCAGCAATCCAACTACTGGGCATATACCCTGAGAAAACCATAATTCAAAACGAATCATGTACCAAAATGTTCTTTGAACTCTATTTACTGTAGCCAAGACATTGAAGCAAACTAAGTGTCCACCGACAGACAGATGAATGGATAAAGAAGATGTGGGAGAGAGGGGGACAATGGCAGAAGAGTAAGATGCGGAGATCATCTTCCTCCCCACAGATACATCAGAAATACATCGACACGTGGAACAACTCCTACAGAACACCTACTGAACGCTGGTAGAAGTCCTCAGACCTCTGAAAAGGATAGAAACTCCCCATGTACCTGGGTAGGGCAAAAGAAAAAAGAATAAACAGAGACAAAAGAATAGGAACAGGACCTGTACCAGCGGGAGGGAGCCGTGAAGGAGGAAAGCTTTCCACACACTAGAAGCCCCTTCACGGGCGGAGACTGTAGGTGGTGGAGAGGGGGAGCTTCGGAGCTGTGGAGGAGAGCACAGCAACAGGGGTGCAGAGGACAAAGTGGAGAGATTTCTGCACAGAGGATCAGTGCCTACCAGCACTCAGCAGCCTGAGAGGCGGGCTTCTGTCGGAGCTCACGGAGAGGACTGGCAGCGCGAACACAGACGGAAGGAGTCAGTGCACTATGGTTAGCTGGGAGGGAGTCCAGGAAAAAGTCTGGACTTGCCGAAGAGGCAAGAGACTTTTTCTTCCCTCTTTTTTTCCTGGTGCTCAAGGAGAGGGTATTAAGAGCGCTGCTTAAAGGAGCTCCAGAGACGTGCGTGAGCCGCAGCTAACAGTGTGGACAGCAGAGACGGGCATGAGACGCTAAGGCTGCTGCTTCTGCCACCACGAAGCCTGTGTGCAAGCACAGGTCACTATCCACACCTCTGTTCCAGGGAGCCTGTGCAGCCCGCCACTGCCAGTTTCTCGGGATCCAGGGACAACTTCCCTGGGTGAAAGCACAGCACGCCTCAGGCTGGTACAACGTCACGCTGGCCTCTGCCGCCACAGGCTCACCCCGCACTCCGTACCCCTCCCTCCACCCTGGCCTGAATGAGCCAGAGCCCCCGAAGCAACGGCTCCTTTAACACTGCCCTCTCTGAGCGAAGAAAAGACACCCTCAGGCAACCTACATGCAAAGGCGGCAACGTACATGCAAATCCAAAGCTGAGCCCCAGGAGCTGTGCGAACAAAGAAGAGAAAGGGAAATCTCTCTCAGCAGCCACAGGAGCAGTGGATTGAATCTCCACAATCAACTTGAAGTGCCTTGCAACTGTGGAATACCTGAATAGGTAATTAATCATCCCAAATTGCGGAGGTGGACTTTGTGAGGAAGATTTATTATTTTTCCCTCTTTTCCTCTTTTTGTGAGTGTGTATTTGTATGCTTCTGTGTGAGATTTTGTCTGTACAGCTTTGCTTTCACCATTTGTCCTAGGGTTCTATCCAACCGTTTTGGGTTTTTTTTAATTTTTTTTCTTAATAATTATTTTTTTATTTTAATAACTTTTTTTATTTTACCTTACTTTATTTTATCCCCTTTATTTCGTTTTTTCTACTTTTTCTCGATTTTATTCTGAGCCGTGTGTATGAAAGGCTCTTGGTGCTGCAGCCAGGAGTCAGTGCTCTGTCTCTGAAGTGAGAGAGCCAACTTCAGGACAGTGGTCCACAAGACACCTCCCAGCTCCACGTAATATCAAATGGCGAAAATCTCCCTGAGATCTCCATCTCAACACCAACATCCAGCTTCACTCAATGACCAGCAAGCTACAGTGCTGGATACCCTATGCCAAACAACTAGCAAGAGAGGAACACAAACCTACCCATTAGTAGACAGGCTGCCTAAAATCATAATAAGGCCACAGACACCACAAAATACACCACCAGAAACGGAACTGTCCACCCAAAAGACAAGATCAAGCCTCATCCACAAGAACACAGGCACTAGTCCCCTCCACCAGGAAGCCTACATAACCCACTGAAACAATCTTAGCCACTGGGGACAAACACCAAAAACAATGGGAACAAAAAACCTGCAGCCTGCAAAAAGGAGACTCCAAACACAGTAAGATCAGCAAAATGAGAAGACAGAGAAACAAAAAGCAGATGAAGGAGCAAGATAAAAACCCACCAAACCTAAAAAATGAAGAGGAAATAGGCAGTCTACCTGAAAATGAATTCAGAATAATGATAGTCAGGATGATCCAAAATCTTAGAAACGGAATACAGAAAATGCAAGAAACATTTATCAAGGACCTAGAAGAACAAAAGAGGAAACAAGCAACGATGAACAACACAATAAATGAAATTAAAAATACTCTAAAAGGGATCAGTAGCAGAATAACTGAGGCAGAAGAATGGATAAGTGACCTGGAAGATAAAATAGTGGAAATAACTACTGCAGAGCAGAATAAAGAAAAAAGAGTGAAAAGAAATGAGGACAGTCTCAGAGACCTCTGGGACAACATTAAATGCACAAACATTCGAATTATAGGGGTTCCAAAAGAAGAAGAGAAAAAGAAAGGGAATGAGAAAATATTTGAAGAGATTATAGTTGAAAACTTCCCTAATATGGGAAAGGAAATAGTTAATCAAGTCCAGGAAGCACAGAGAGTCCCGTACAGGATAAATCCAAGGAGAAACATGCCAAGACACATATAAATCAAACTGTCAAAAATTAACACAAAGAAAACATATTAAAAGCAGCAAGGGAAAAACAACAAATAACACACGAGATTATCCCCATAAGGTTAACAGCTGACCTTTCAGAAGAAGCTCTGCAAGCCAGAAGGGACTGACAGGAAATATTTAAAGTGATGAAGGAGAAAAACCTACAACCAAGATTACTCTACCCAGCATGGATCTTATTCAGATTTGATGGGAAAATTACAAGCTTCAAAGAAAAGCAAAAGCTGAGAGAGTTCAGCACCACAAATCCAGCTTTACAACAAATGCTAAAGGATGTTCTCAAGGCAAGAACGACAAGGAAAGGAAAAGACGTATAATAACAAACCTAAAACAATTAAGAAAATGGGAATAGGAACACACATATCGATAATTACCTTAAATGTAAATGGATTAAATGCTCCCAACAAAAGACACAGATGGGCTGAATGGATACAAAAACAAAACCCATATATATGCAGTCTACAAGAGACCTACTTCAGACCTAGAGACACATACAGACTGAAAGTGAGGGGATGGAAAAATATATTCCATGCAAATTGATACCAAAAGAAAGCTGGAGTAGCAATTCTCATATCAGAAAAAATAGACTTTATAAAATAAAGAGTATTAGAAGAGACAAAGAAGGACACTACATAATGATCAAGGGATTGATCCAAGAAGAAGATATAACAATTGTAAATATTTATGCACCTAACAAAGGAGAACCTCAATACATAGGCAAATACTAACAGCCATAAATGGGGAAATCGATAGTAACAAATTTATTGTAGGGGGCTTTAACACCGCACTTTCACCAATGGACATATCATCCAAAAAGAAGGAAACACAAGCTTTAAATGATATATTAAACAAGATGGACTTAATTGATATTTATAGGACATTCCATCCAAAAACAACAGAATACACATTTTTCTCAAATGCTCATGGAACATTCCCCAGGAGACATCATATCTTGGGCCACAAATCAAGCCTTGGTAAACTTAAGAAAATTGAAATTGTATCAAGTATCTTTGCCAACCACAGTGCTATGAGATTAGATATCAATTACAGGAAAAGATCTGTAAAAAATACAAACACATGGAGGGTAAACAATACACTACTTAATAACGAAGTGATCACTGAAGAAATCAAAGAGGAAATTAAAAAATTACCTAGAAACAAGTGAAAATGGAGACACGACGATCCAAAACCTATGGGATGCAGCAAAAGCAGTTCTAAGAGGGAAGTTTATAGCAATACAATCCTACCTTAAGAAACAGGAAACATCTCGAATAAACAATCTAACCTTGCACCTAAAGCAATTAGAGAAAGAAGAAAAAAAAAACCTCCAAAGTTAGCAGAAGGAAAGAAATCATAAAGATCAGATCAGAAATAAATTAAAAAGAAATGAAAGCAATGATAGCATAGATCAATACTACTAACAGCTGGTTTTCTGAAAGATAAATAAAATTCATAAAACATTAGCCAGACTCATCAGGAAAAAAGATAGAAGACTCAAATCAATAGAAATATAAATGAAAAAGGAGAAGTAACAACTGACCCTGCAGTAATACAAAAGATCATGAGAGATTACTACAATCAACTCTATGCCAATAAAATGGACAACATGGAAGAAATGGACAAATTATTAGAAAAGCACAAGCTGTCAAGACTGAATCAGGAAGAAATAGAAAATATGAACACACAAATCACAAGCACTGAATTTGAAACTGTGATTAAAAATCTTCCAACAAACAAAACCCCAGGAGCAGATGACTTCACAGGCGAATTCTATCAAACATTTAGAGAAGATATAACAACTATCCTTCTCAAACTCTTCCAAAATATAGCAGAGGGAGGAACACTCCCAAACTCATTCTACGAGGCCACCATCACCCTGATACCGAAATCAGACAAAGATGTCACAAAGAAATAAAACTACAGGCCAATATCACTGATGAAAATAGATGCAAAAATCTTCAACAAAATTCTAGCAGAAAGAGTCCAACAGCACATTAAAAGGATCATACACCATGATCAAGTGGGGTTTATTCTAGAAATGCAAGGATTATTCAATATACGAAAATCAAAAAATGTGATACACCATATTAACATATTGAAGGAGAAAAACCATGTGGTTTTCTCAATAGATACAGAAAAGCTTTTGACAAAATTCAACACCTATTTATGAAAAAAACCCTCCAGAATATAGGCATAGAGAGAACTTTTCTCAACAAAATAAAGGCCATGTATGACAAACCCAGAGCCAACATCGTCCTCAATGGTGAAAAACTGAAAGCATTTCCACTATGATTAGGAAAAGACAAGGTTGCCAACACTCACTACTATTATTCAACATAGTTTTGGAAGTTTTAGCCACAACAATTAGAGAAGAAAAGAAAATAAAAGGAATTCAAATCGGAAAAGAAGAGGTAAAGCTGTCACTGTTTGCAGATGACATGATACTATATATAGAAAATCCTAAAGATGTTACCAGAAACCTACTAGAGCTAATCAATGAAGTTGGTAAAGTAGAAGGATACAAAATTAATGCACACAAGTCTCTGGCATTCCTATACACTAATGATGAAAAATCTGAAAGTGAAATCAGAAAACACTCCCATTTACCACTGCAACAAAAAGAATAAAATATCTAGGAATAAACCTACCTTAGGAGACAAAAGACCTCTATGCAGAAAATTCTAAGACACTGATGAAAGAAATTAAAGATAATAGAAGTAGATGGAGAGATATACCATGTTCTTGGATTGGAAGTATCAACATTGTGAAAATGACTCTACTACACAAAGCAATCTACAGATTCAATGCAATCCCTGTCAAACTACCACAGGCATTTTTCACAGAACTAGAACAAAAAATTTCACAATTTGTATGGAAACACAAAAGATCCAGAATAGCCAAAGCAATCTTGAGAATGAAAAACGGAACTGGAGGAATCAGGCTCCCTGACTTCAGACTATACGACAAAGCTACAGTAATCAAGACAGTATGGTTCTGGCACAGAAACAGAAAGATAGATCAATGGAACAGGATAGAAAGCCCAGAGATAAACTCATGAATATATGTTCACATTATCTTTGACAAAGGAAACTGGAAAGTACAGTGGAGAAAGGACAGCCTCTTCAATAAGTGGTGCTTGGAAAACTGGACAGGTACATATAAAGGTATGAGATTAGATAACTTCCTAACACCATACAAAAAAATAAGCTCAAAATGCAATAAAGACCTAAATGTAAGGCCAGAAACTATCAAACTCTTAGAGGAAAACATAGGCAGAACACTCTATGATATAAATCCCAGCAAGATCCTTTTGGACTCAACTCTTGAAGAAATGGAAATACAAAAAAAAAAATAAACAAATGGGACCTAACGAAACTGAAAAGCTTTTGCACAGTAAAGTAAACCATAAACAAGACCAAAACAACCCTCAGAATGGGAGAAAATATTTACAAATGAAGCAACTGAAAAGAATTAATCTCCAAAATTTACAAGCAGCTCATGCAGCTCAATAACAAAAAAAACAAACAACCCAATCCAAAAATGCATAGAAGACCTAAATAGACATTACTCCTAAGAAGATATACAGAGTGTCAGCAAACACATGAAAGAATGCTCAACATCATTAATCATTAGAGAAATGCAAATCAAAACTACAATGAAATATCATCTCACACAAGTCAGAATGGACATCATCAAAAAATCTAGAAACAATAAATGCTGGAGAGGGTGTGGAGAAAAGGGAACTCTCTTTCACTGCTTGTTGGAATGTGAATTGGTACAGCCACTATGGAGATCAGTATGGAGGTTCCTTAAAAAACTATAAACAGACTACCATATGACCCATCAATCCCACTACTGGGCATATACCCTGTGAGAACCATAAATCAAAAAGAGTCATGTTCCAAAATATTCATTGCAGCTCTATTTACAATAGCCAAGAGATGGAAACAACCTAAGTGTCCATCATCAGATAAATGGATTAAGAAGATGTGACACATATATACAATGGAATATTACTCAGCCATAAAAAGAAATGAACTTGAGCTATTGGTAATGAGGTGGATGGACCTAGAGTCTTTCATACAGGGTGAAGTAAGTCAGAAAGAGAAAGTAAATACCGTATGCTAACACATATATGTGGAATCTAAGAAAAAAAATGTCTTGAAGAATCTAGGGGTAAGACAGGAATTAAGACACAGACGTACTAGAGAATGGACTTGAGGATATGGGGAGGGGGAAGGGTAAGCTGTGACAAAGTGAGAGAGTGGCATGGACATATATACACTACCAAATGTAAAATAGATAGCTAGTGGGAAGCAGCCGCATAGCACAGGGAGATCAGCTCGGTGATTTTTGACCACCTAGAGGGGTGGGATAGGAAAGATGGGAGGTAGCGAGATGCAAGAGGGAAGAGATATTTGAACATATGTATAAGTGATTCACTTTGTTATAAAGCAGAAACTAACACACTATTGTAAAGCAATTATACTCCAATAAAGATGTAAAAAATAAATAAAAAGATGTGGCACATATATACAATGGAATATTACTCAGCCATGAAATGAAACTTAACTGAGATATTTGTAGTGAACTGGATGAATCTAGAGTCTGTTATACAGAGTGAAGTAAGTCAGAAAGAGAAAAACAAATACCATATGCTAACACATATATATGGAATCTAAGAAAAACAAAAAAAATAAGGTAATGAAGAGCCTCGGGGTAAGATGGGAATAAAGAAACAGACCTAGTAGCGAATAGACTTGAGGATATGGGGATGGGAATGGTAAGCTGTGACAAAGTGAGAGTGTGGCATGGACATATATACACTACCAAATGTAAAATAGATAGCTAGTGGGAAGCAGCCGCATAGCACAGGGAGATCAGCTTGGTGTTTTGTGACCCCCTAGAGTGGTGGGATAAGGTTTGTTGGAGGGAGGAAGACACAAAAGGGAAGAGATATAGGAACATATGTATATGTATAACTGATTCAATTTGTTATAAAGCAGAAACTAACACACCATTGTAAAGCAATTATCCTCCAATAAAGATGTAAAAAAAAAAAGATAAGGTGAACATAAGTGTGTGTTTGTCTCTGGGATTCTGAGATTCTATGCTGTTCCATTTATCTATATTTCTGTTTTTGTGCCAGTACCATACTGTCTTGATTACTGTAGTTTTATAGTATAGTCTGAAGTCTAGGAGCCTGACTCATCCAGCTCCACTTTTCTGTCTCAAGTTTGCTTTGGCTATTCGGGGTCCTTTGTGTATCAATACAAATTCTGAAATTTTTTGTTGTAGTTCTGTGAAAAATGCCATTGGGAATTTGATAGGAATTACATTGAATCTGTAGATTGCTTTGGGTTGTGTAGTCATTTTACACAGTGTTGATACTTCTAATCCAAGGATATGGTATATCTCTCTATCACTTTGTATCATCTTTAATTATTTCATCAGTGTCATAGCTTTCTGCATACAGGTATTTTGTGTCCTTAGGTAAGTTTATTCCTAGGTATATTATTCTTTTTGTGGCAATGGTAATTGGGAGTGTTTCCTTAATTTCTCTTTCAGATTTTTCATCATTAGTGTATAGGGATTCAAGAGATTTTTGTGCATTAATTCTGTATCCTGTACTTTACCAAACTCATTGATTCACTCTATTAGTTTTCTGGTAGAGTCTTTAGGATTCTCTATGTGTTGTATCATGTCATCTGCAAAAAGTGACAACTTTACTTCTTTTCTGATTTGGATTCCGTTTATTTCTTTTTCATCTCTGGTTACAGTGGCTAAAACTTCCAAAACTGTGTTGAATAATAGTGGTTAGAGTGGACAACCTTGTCTTATTCCTGAAATTTTAGGAAGTGTTTTCAGTTTTTCACCATTGAGAACAATGTTGGATGTGGGTTTGTAACATATGGACATTATTATGTTGAGGTAATTTCCCTCTATGCCTGCTTCTGGAGGGTTTTTACCATAAATGGGTGTTGAATTTTGTTGACAGTTTTTCTGGATCTATTGAGGTGATCAAATGGTTTTTCTCCTTCAATTTGTTAATATGGTGTATCACGTTGATTGTTTTGCATATATTGAAGAATCCTTGCATTCCTGGAATAAATCCACTTCATCATGGTGTATGATCCTTTTAATGTGCTGTTGGACTCTTTCTGCTAGTATTTTGTTGAGGATTTTTGCATCTATGTTCATCAGTGATATTGGCCTGTAGTTTTCGTTTGCTTTCACATCTTTTCTGGTTTTGGTATCATGGTGGTGGTGGCCTCGTAGAATGAGTTTGGAGTGTTCCTCTCTCTGCTATATTTTGGAAGAGTTTGAAAAGGATAGGTGTTAGCTCTTCTGTAAATGTTTGAAGGAATTTGCCTCTGAAGCCATCTGGTCCTGGGCTTTTATTTGTTGGAAGATTTTTAATAACAGTCTCAATTTCAGTGCTTGTGATTGGTCTGTTTATATTTTCTATATATGCCTGGTTCAGCCTCAGAAGGTTGTGCTTTTCTAAGAATTTGTTCATTTCTTCCAGGTTGTCCATTTTATTGGCATAGAGTTGCTTGTAGTAATCTCTCATTATCCTTTCTTTTTCTGCAGTGTCAGTTGTTACTTCTCCGTTTTTGTTTCTAATTCTATTGATTTGAGTCTTCTCTCTTTTCTTCCTGGTGAGTCTGACTAATGCTTTATCAATTTTGTTTATATTCTCCAAGAACCAGATTTTAGTTTTATTGATCTTTGCTATTGTTTCCTTCATTTCTTTTTCATTTATTTCTGATCTGATCTTTATGATTTCTTTCCTTCTGCTTACTTTGGGGTTCTTTTGTTATTCTTTCTCTAATTGATTTTGGTGTAAGTTTAGGTTCTTTATTTGAGATGTTTCTTGTTTCTTAAGGTAGGATTGTATTGCTATAAACTTCCCTCTTAGAACTGCTTTTCATGCAAACCATAGATTTTGTGTCATCGTGTTTTCATTGTCAATTTTTTCTAGGTTTTTTTTGCTTTCCTCTTTCATTTCTACAATGATTTCTTGCTTATTTAGTATTGTATGGTTTAGCCTCCATGTGTTTGTATTTTTTACAGTTCTTTTCTGTAATTAATACTTAGTTTCATAGAATTGTGTTCTGGAAAGTTACTTGATAGAATTTCAATTTTCTTAAATTACCAAGGCTTGATTTGTGACCCAAGATATGATCTCTCCTGGAGAATGTTCCATGAGCACTTGAGAAGAATGAGTATTCTGTTGTTTTTTGAATGGAATGTCCTATAAATATCAATTAAGTCCACCTTGTTTAATATATCATTTAAAGCTTGTGTTTCCCTATTTATTTTCATTTTGGATGATCTGTCCATTGGTTAAAATGGGGTGTTAAAGTCCCCTACTATGATTTTGTTACTGTTGATTTCCCCTTTTATGGCTGTTACCATTTGCCTTAAGTATTGGGTTGCTCCTATGATGGGTACATATTTACAACTGTTATGTCTTCTTCTTGGATTGATCCCTTGATCAGTTGTAGTGTCTTTCTTTGTTTCTTGTAATAGCCTTTATTTTAAAGTCTATTTTGTCTGATATGAAAATTGCTACTCCAGCTTTCTTTTGATTTCCATTTGTATGGTATATCTTTTTCCATCCCCTCACTTTCAGTCTGTAAGTGTCCCTAGCTCTGAAGTGTGTCTCCTGTAAACAGCATACATATGGGTCTTGTTTTTGTATCCATTCAGCCAGTCTATGTTTTTTGGTTGGAGCTTTAATCCTTTTACATTTAAGGTAGTTATCGATATGTATGCTCCTATTACCATTTTCTTATTTGTTTTGGGTTTGTTATTGTAGGTCTCCTTCTCTTGTGTTTCCTGACTAGAGAAGTTCCTTTAGCATTTGTTGTAAAGCTGGTTTGTTGGTGCTGTATTTTCTTAGGTTTTCTTGCCTGTAAAGTTTTTAATTTCCCCTTTGAATCTGAATGAAATCCTTCCTGTGTAGCGTATTGGTTGTAGGTTTTTCCCTTTCATCACTTTAAATATTTCCGGTCACACCCTTCTGGCTTGCAGAGTTCTTCTGAAAATTCAGCTCTTGATGTTATGGGAATTCCCTTGTATGTAATTTGTTGCTTTTCCCTTGCTGCTTTTAATATATTTTCTTTGTACTTAATTTTTGCTAGTTTGGTTAATATGTGTCTTGGAAAGTTTCTCCTTGGATTTATTCTGTATGATGCTCTCTGTGCTTCCTGGACTTGATTAACTATATTATTTCCCATATTAGGGAAGTTTTCAACTATAATCTCTTCAAATACCTCTGATATTTTCTCAGTCCCTTTCTTTTTCTCTTCTTCTTCTGGGACCCCTAAAAGTCAAATGTTGGTGCATTTAATGTTGTCACAGAGGTCTCTGTGAGTGTCCTCAATTCTTTTCATTCTTTTTTCTTTATTCTACTTTGCAGTAGTTATTTCCACTAGTTTATCTTCCCAGTCACTTATCCGTTCTTCTGCCTCAGTTATTCTGCTATTGATTCCTTCTAGAGAATTTTTAATTTCATTTATTGTGTTGTTCATCATTGTTTGTTTGTGCTATGGTTCTTCTAGGTCCTTGTTAAACTTTTATTTTGTTTTATCCATTCAATTTCCAAGATTTTGGATCATCTTTACTATCATTACTCTGAATTATTTTCCAGGTAGACTGCCTATTTCCTCTTCATTTGTTTGCGCTGGTCAGTTTTTACCTTGCTCATTCATCTGCTGTGTGTTACTCTGTCTTCTCATTTGGTATAACTTACTGTTTGGGGGGTCTCCTTTTAGCAGGCTGCATGTTCATAATTCCTGTTGTTTTTGGTCTCTGCCCCCAGTGGCTAATGTTGGTTCAGTAGGTTGTGTAGGCTTCCTGGTGGAGGGGACTAGTGCCTGTGTTCTGGTGGATGAGGCTGGATTCATCTTTCTGGTGGGCAGGTTAACATCCGGTGGTGCTGTTTTGGGGTGTCTGTGGACTTATTATGATTTTAGGCAGCCTCTCTGCTAATGGGTGGGGTTGTGTTCCTGTCTTGCTAGTTGTTTGGCATAGGGTGTACTGTCCTGTAGTTTGCTGGTCATTGAGTGGAGCTGGGGCTTAGCATTGAGATGGAGATCTCTGTGAGATCTTTCACCATTTGATATTAAATGGAGCCTGGAGGTCTCTGGAGCACCAATGTCCTGAACTCAGCTCTCCCACCTCAGAAGCACAGGTCTGACACCTGGCCAGCACCAAATCCCTGTCAGTCATACAGCTCAGAAGGAAAGGGATTAAAAAAAGGAAAGAAAGAAAGAATAAAATAAAATAAAAGTTATTAAAATTGAAAAATAAATTATAAATATTAAATTTTTTAAAAAATTAAAAATAATATAAAAAGAAAAAAAAGGAATGAAAGAAGAGAGGAACCAAACCAAAAACAAATTCACCAATGATAATGAGCACTAAAAGCTATAATAATAAAAAAGAAGGTACAGACAGACCCTAAGATAAGTAATAAAAACAAAGCTATACCGACAAAATCACAGAAA
>NW_020838050.1:2727704-2816836 GCF_003676395.1 Aethalodelphis obliquidens | reverse complement strand
TATATATAGTTGCTCCCAAGTCCACTGCCTCAATTTTGGGATGATTCACTGTCTATTCAAGTATTCCACAGATGCAGGGTACTTCAAGTTGATTGAAGAGACTTAATCTGCTGCCCCTGAGGCTACTTGGAGACATTTCCCTTTCTCTTCTTTGTTCGCACAGCTCCTGGGGTTCAGCTTTGGATTTGGCCCCACCTCTACGTGTAGGTCACTGAGGGCATTTGTTCTTCACTCAGACAGGACTGGGTTAAAGAAGCAGCTGATTAGGGGTCTCTGCCTCACTCAGGCCAAGGGGAGGAAGCGGTACAGAGTTCGGGGCGAGCCTGCAGCTGCAGTGGCCTGTGTGACGTTGCAACAGCCTGAGGCATGCTGAGCGTTCTCCTGAGGAAGTTGTCCCTGGATCGCTGGACCCTGGCAGTAGTGGGATGCACAGACTCCCGGGAGGGGAGCTGTGGATAGTGACCTGTGCTTGTTCACAGGCTTCTTGGTGGCTGCAGTAGCAGCCTTAGCGTTTCATGCCTGTCTCTGGTGTCTGCGCTGATAGCCGTTGCTCGCGCCCATCTCTGGAGCTCATTTAGGCAGTGGTCTGAATCCCCTCTCCTCACACACTCATAAACAATGGTCTCTTGCCTCTTAGGCAGGTCCGGACTTTTTCCCAGACTCCCTCCCCTCTCTCTGTGGTGTATTTGCCCCCTGCAGGCTGTGTTCACACAGCCAATCCCTGTCCTCTCCCTGGGATGTGACCTGCGAAGAGGTAGCCTCAGCTCCCAGGTCCCACTTTTCATGGCAGGTGAGCAGACAAGCCTTCCAGGCTGGTGAGTGCTGGTAGGCAGAGATCCTCTTTACGGGGATCTCTCCACTTTGCCCTCTGCACCCCTGTTGCTGCACTCTCCTCTGTGGCTCTGATGCTTCCCCTCTCATCAACCCCCACTCCGTCTCTGCCAGTGAAGGGGGTTCCTAGTGTGGCATCTTTTCCTCCTTCACAGCTCCCTCCCAGTAGTGCAGGTATCGTTCCTATTCTTTTGTCTCTGTTTTTTCTTTTTTCTTTTGCTATACCCAAGTATGTGTGGAGTTTCTTGCCTTTTGGAAAATCTGAGGTCTTCTGCCAGCGTTCAGTAGGTGCTCTGTAAGAGTTGTTCCACATGTAGATGTATTTCTGATGTATTTGTGGGTAGGAAGGTGATCTCTGCGTCTTACTCTTCTGCCATCTTGAATGTCTCTCTCTCTAACCCCTTTTTAAAAACATTGTTAAGATTCAATAATATCTTTTTTTTAAACATCTTTATTGGAGTATAATTGCTTTACAATGGATGTATACAATGGAAGATTCAGTAATATAAAAACAGTTCTCATAGGTTATAGAGAAATTTCCCAGCACCACAAGTGATAAAACACTACTGTTCTATTTGGAGAAATAAGAAAAATTGTAAATTAAAATAGAACTACCATACGATCCAGCAATCCCACTACTGGGCATATACCCTGAGAAAACCTAAATTCAAAAAGAGTCATGTACCAAAATGTTCATTGCAGCTCTATTTACAATAGCCCGGAGATGGAAACAACCTAAGTGCCCATCATCGGATTAATGGATAAAGAAGATGTGGCACATATATACAATGGAATATTACTCAGCCATAAAAAGAAACGAAATTGAGCTATTTTTAATGAGGTGGATAGACCTAGAGTCTGTCATACAGAGTGAAGTAAGTCAGAAAGAAAAAGACAAATACCGTATGCTAACACATATATATGGAATTTAAGGAAAAAAAAAAAGGTCATGAAGAACCTAGGGGTAAGGCAGGAATAAAGGTGCAGACCTACTAGAGAACGGACTTCAGGTTATGGGGAGGGGGAAGGGTGAGCTGTGACAGGGCGAGACAGAGTCATGGACATATACACACTAACAAACGTAGTAAGGTAGATAGCTAGTGGGAAGCAGCCGCATGGCACAGGGATATTGGCTTGGTGCTTTGTGACAGCCTGCAGGGGCGGGGTAGGGAGGGTGGGAGGGAGGGAGACGCAAGAGGGAAGACATATGGGAACATATGTTTATGTATGACTGATTCACTTTGTTATAAAGCAGAAACTAACACACCATTGTAAAGCAATTATACCCCAATAAAGATGTTAAAAAAAAAAAACAGTTCTCATAGGTTATAGAGAAATTTCCCAGCACCACAGGTGATAACACACTAGTGTTCTATTTGGAGAAATAAGAAAAATTGTAAATTAAAATAGAACTACCATACGATCCAGCAATCCCACTACTGGGCATATATCCTGAGAAAACCGTAATTCAAAAAGTCATGTACCAATATGTTCATTGCAGCTCTATTTACAATAGCCAGGACATGGAATCAACCTGAGTGTCCATCAACAGATGAATGGATACAGAAAATGTGGTGCATATATACGATGGAATATTACTCATCCATAAAAAGAAACGAAATTGCCTTATTTGTAGTGAGGTGGATGGACCTAGAGTCTGTCATACAGAGTGAAGTAAGTCAGAAAGAGAAAAACAAATACCATATGCTAACACATATATATGGAACCTAAGAAAAAAAAAAGGTCATGAAGAGCCTAGGGGTAAGATGGGAATAAAGAAACAGACCTACTAGAGAATAGACTTGAGGATATGCGGAGGGGAGAGGGTAAGCTGTGACAAAGTGAGAGAGTGGCATGGACATATATACACTACCAAACGTAAGGTAGATAGCTAGTGGGAAGCAGCCGCACAGCACAGGGAGATCAGCTCGGTGCTTTGTGACCGCCTGGAGGGGTGGGATAGGGAGGGTGGGAGGGAGGGAGACGCAAGAGGGAAGAGATATGGGAACATATGTATATGTATAACTGATTCACTTTGTTATAAAGCAGAAACGAACACACCATTGGAAAGCAATTATCCTCCAATAAAGATGTTAAAAATAAAAAAAGACAAAAAAAGAGCTTTTAAATACAATGAAAACAATCAACAAGATATGAGGTCTTTCCTTGACCACTTAGAAAAGAATTTGACTTTACTTTTTATTCAAAAACTATTAGGCTTATTTTCATTTTTTAATTAAAAAGGAGTATTGCTTAAAGAAAGCCTTTTTTTTATAATAGTCAGTACAATATTCAATTACTTTTCTCCATGCATGCAAGATTTCAATTATACAAGGAGAATGTTGCCTAAATATTTGGAAAATTTCTGATTTTAATAGTTGTCCCCTAAACAATTTCGTCCTCCTCATATGTAAATGGTCCTCCTCATATGTAAATGGGTATTCCCTATCATTACAAGTTCTGGACATTATTCCTATAAAGGAATATATGGATTGATGGATTTAATCTCTGATTATCACTGTGAAAACACAAATTTATTAAATATATTTTGATTAAGTAGAAAAAGTCTCATAAGCCTCTGAGTCCACTCACCCAATGTAAGGATATCTGCTACAGATTCTCTGACAGATTTTTCTGGCCTCTGCTTGAACACCTCAGTGAATTTTAATTTATTCAGTTCATTGCAGCCCTTCAGTCAGTTAAATACTTACTAAGTATCCACTCTTGGAGGATATGAAAATTAATAAACAGAAACCTCAGTTAAAATAGATTCAGGAGGACAGAAAAGGGAGCTCTCAAGATCTGCAATAATAGCTGAGCCCAACAGGAAAAAAGAGTCTTCCTCTTCTTGCCAGGCAAGAGCTCAGATAATGAGAGAATATCACAACTCAGCAAATGTAAAAGCCACTATACTTTGAACTCTCAACTCTCCCAATGAACTCTTTGTTCAATATAGCCTTTCCAACTCTCTTTTCCGCTCTTTAAAAGAGTTCTCCTCTCTTCGCTGTGTGGAGACTTGCACATTGCTCACCATGGTTGCAGACCCCTAATTGCCATTCTTTGTCGATCTGGAGTAAAACTATTTTTTCCCTGGAGAAATAACTCACTATTTTTTTTAAGTGAACAAAGAGCACGATGTGAGTAAAATCCTATCTAAATCTAATCAGGGAGACTGACACACATGTCAGTTTCATACAAAGGTGAGTAGGATTAATGATATTTCAGAACTAAACAATGTAATTGGGGAGCTGTTTTAGAAGGAAAGATTCAATCTGAACAAAAAATCTGGGTTAGATTTTGAGGGAGGTGGGATTGAAATGGGGTGTTTGTTATATGGAATGGAGATATTTAAACTAACTCAAGAATTAATGGAGTATGACTGAATGTGGATTAAAATGGAGAAGTCATCTGAACAGAAGCAGCTCTAGGATCTAGCTACAGGCATACATCGGAGATTTTGCAGGTTCAGTTCCAGACCCAGCAATAAAGTGAATATCATAATAAAGTGAGTCACATGAATTTTTTGAGTTTCCAAAAATATAAAAATTATGTTTATACTATATTGTAGTCTATTAAGTGGGCATTATACCTAAACAATGTACATACTTAATTAAAAATGCTCTATTCTGAAAATTATCTGAGCCTTCAGCCCGTTGTAATCATTTTTCTGGTGGAGGTTCTTGCCTCAATGTTGACAGCTGCTGACTGATCAGGGTGGTGGTTGCTAAAGGTTGAGGTGGCTGTGGCCATTTCTTAAACCAAGACAACAATAAAGTTTGCCATATTGATCAACTCTTCCTTTCATGAATGATTTATCTGAGCATGAAATGGTATTTGATACCATTTTACTCACAGTAGAACTTCTTTCAAAATTGGAGTCAATCCACTCAAACCCTTTCACTGCTTTATCAACCAACTTTCTGTAATATCCTAAATCCTTTGTTGCCATTTCAACAATCTTCACAGCATCTTTTCCAGGGGTAGTTTCCATTTCCAGAAACCACTTTGTTCATCTATAAGAAGCAATTCTTCATCCATTAGTTTGAGATTGCAGCAATTCAGTCACAACTTCATGCTACACTTCTAATTCTAGTTCTCTTGCTATTTCTACCACATCTGTAGTTACTTCCTCCACTGACATAACCTCTTCCCATGAATCAGAAGTGTTCTTAATGGTATATAGAATGGTGATTCTTTTCCAGAACCTTTTGTATTTGCTTTGCTCAGATCCACCAAAGGAATCACTATCTATGGCAGCTATAGCCTTATAAAAGGTATTTCTTAAATAACAATACTTGAAGTTGAAATTACTCCTTGAACCATGAGCTGCAGAATGCATGTTGTGTTAGCAGACATGAAAACAACATTAATCTCATTTTATATCTCCATCAGAGCTCTTGGGTGACCAGGTGCTTTGTCAATGAGCAGTACATAATATTTGGAAAGAAATAGTTATTTTTCTGAGCAGTAGATCTTAACAGTGGGCTTAAAATATTCAGTAAACTAAGTTGTAAACAGATGTGCTGTCATCCAAGCTTTGTTGTTCCACTTATAGAGCATAGCAGAGTAGATTTAGTATAATTCTTAAAGGCCTTAGGATTTTCCAAAAATAAAATGAATATTAGCTTTAACATTAAATCACCAGCTGCATTATTAGCCTGTACCAAGAGAATCAGTCTGTCCTTTGAAGCTTTGAAGCCAGGCATTGACTTCTCTCTAGCTATGAAAGTCCTAAACAGAATCTTCTGCCAATAGAAGGATGTTTGTCTACATTTAAAATCTGTTGTTTAGTGTAGCCACTTAGTTAATTATCTTAGCTTGATCTTCTGGATAACTTGCTGCAGCTTCTACATCATCACTTGCTGCTTCACCTTGTACTTTTATGTTATGGAGATGGCTTCTTTCCTTAAACCTCATAAGCCAACCTCTGCTAGCTTCAAATTGTTTTTCTGCAGCATTGTCTCTTCTCTCAGCCTTTATAGAATTGAAGAGAGTTGGGGTCTTGATCTGTATTTGGCTTAAGGGAATGTTGTGGCTGGTTTTATCTCCTCTCCAGACCACTAAAACTTTATATCAGCAATAAGGCTGTTTCACTTTCTTATCATTCATGTGTTCATTAGAGTAGCACTTTTAATATTCTTCAAACACTTTTCCTTTGCATTTACGACTTGGCTAACTATCTGATGCAATAGGACTAGCTTTCAGCCTATCTTAGCTTTTGAATACTTTCCTCACTAAACTTAATCATTTCTAGTTTTTGATTTATAGTGAGAAACATGGCACTACTATTTTTACTTGAACACTTAGAGACCATTGTAGGGTTATTAACTGGCCTAATTTCAATATTTTTTTGTCTCAGGAAATAGGGAGGCTTGAGGAAAGGGAGAGAAACTGGTGAATGGCTTGTCAGTAGAGCAGTCAGAACACACAAAATATTTATTGATTAAGTTCACCATCTTATATGGATGTGATTTTTGTCCTGCATAACAATTACAAGAGTAACATCAAAGATCACTGATAACAGATCACCATAACAAATATAATAATAACAAAAATGTTTGAAATATTGTAAGAATTATCAAAAGGTGACACAAAGACATGAAGTGAGTAAGTGCTGTTGGAATAATGGCATTGATATGCTTTCAGGGCTGCCACAAACCTTTAATTTGTAAAAAGCACAATATATCTTTGAAGTACAATAATATGAAGCAAAATAAAACAAGTTATTCCTGTACTGTTTAAAATTCTCTAAGGAACCAGTTGGCCCTGGTTTCTTATGGCATATCTCCTCTCAGTGTAATTTTTTTTCTTTGCTTTCCATCCCAATCAACTAATTTTTCTTCTGCTTAGTTTTTGCCCACATGTAGCTTCATCTTTCATATGGCTCATCATGGCTACTCATGTTTATTTTTCCCTTCATTATCAATTTTTCCCCTTCTTACTGCCATCTGGGAAATTCTCCACCATTTTATTAGTTCAAATTCTTAAGAAAACTAAAATATTTTGGACTGATTTTTGTTTTGTGATAGGCCATAAGATATAATTGATAGCCCTACTGGATGCTCTAAAATATGATGGATACATAACCATCATACAAATAACTATGGTATGGTGGGAGATGGATGAGGAGAATAGGGTCACTTGACATGAATGAAATAGTGGCCACAGACTGGATAATTTCCCCTTAAAATGGATATGTGTGAAAATAAGGCAATTAAGTATTTTCCTGTCCAGTGAGATATTATACATAATACAACTGGACAGATAAGCTGATATCAAACTGTAATGATTATTATATGCTAATCTAAGAAACATAGAATTTTTCTCTGTATATCAAAGGAAGTTTTCAGAGTTATTTGTGAAGGGGAATCATAATAATAGCCAACATTTATATACCGCTTAATTGTGCTACAGGAACAATTTTAAGTGCTTTATGAGTTGTAATTCACCAAACATCATTAAGCTTACATCAAAGGAAGTTAGTTCTAGCTGCCTCAAGGCATGGCTTGAAAGAAAGAGTTAGAGATCTGGGGTGGGGGTGGGGCAAAGGATGGAGAGTAGAAAACTGTTTTAATAGTTTTGAACACTAGTACTTAAACATGAGTACCTAAACCAGATCACTGACAAAACAGTAATCGTATGAATACAAGAAACTTTCATAGTTAAACCTGATACAATTATTATTTGACTTTATGTGAAAGGAGAATGGAAGATAGTGCTGAGTTATAGACCTTAAGAGGCTTGACCTGGAGAAGATTATGATATTACTAAAGACACAAAGGGATGTGGGAAGAAGAGTAAGTTTACAGATAAGAAGAGTTTATTTGAGGTGTCTATGGGACATCAGGTGGAGAGATTTGCATAAAGAGGTCTGGTATTTGGGAGAAAAGGTGACAGAGTTTTGAAAGTCATACCTTGTTATCAAATGAAAGCCTTCAGTGTGAGCTAAGAAATCCCAGTAATAAATGCTGATTTAAGGTTGGGAAAATTATCATTAAAGGAAGTGATTACAGAATCATGGTTCTCTAGAACTGCAAAGGACCTTAAATATGCACTTTGACATTCTAATTTTGAAGAATTCATTTCAGAGAGAAATGACTAGTCCAAGTTCATAGCATAAGTTATTGATAAAACTAAGGCAAGTGTCCTTATACACTGAAGAAGAAGAGCCAGAAAAGTCCCATATCACAGAAAAGTAGGGAGAACAAGATTAATTACAATATTGAGCAAATTTGAAAAGGACTTCTGCTTGACGAAAACTCAGAAAAGGCCACTGAATTAGGCAATTAGGGGTATACTGTTAGAAACTTTTCATTACTGAAATATTCTTTCTTGAACAAAGGTCACCCTCGACCCAGTAACTTCAAACCACCTGTCCTAGGTTTTTGTCCTTGAGCCAGTATTGCTCCCTTTTTTTCTCTTCTTATCTTATACTTTTTATCTTTTCCTCCTCTCCCCTGTTTCCAACCCACATCTTTCTTTATCTTTTTCACAACATAAAAGTGAGTGCAGTTTCGTGTTTTTCAATGCCTTATACTTTTAAAAGTTGTGATTTATATATTATTTTTCTTTGTATTTCATCCAAAGCCCGAACTTCAAAACTTATTGCTCCTTTTGATTTCTGTTGATAATGTTATGCATAGTTATTCTATTGCAACAGGTTTTTTTTTTCTTTTTGCCATTTAATATAATTTACCTTGTTTTATTTTATTGATTATCTTTCTCTATTAGACAGAATGGTTTAAATGCAAATAACACAGAACATTTATACTGAGTCCTGACCCTATCAACTATATCTCTGTAAGATCTTTAGTAGGTCACTTGAATTCTCTATCTCTTAGGTTCCTAATCTGTCAATTGAGGATATTGACTTCCATGCCTCTTTTTAGGAAGAAATTGTTGGGAAAGTTTGGGGGTGGTTCAGATAACATTTGTATATAAAATTATATGAAAATAGTTTGGAAAATAAAACAATACTGTGCAAAAAGTAGTTCTTACATTTATATAGAATTATATAATGGGTAAAACATGGTATTTGAACCCACATAGAGCCTAGTTTGAATCCTAACTCTAGCATTTACTAGCTTTATGATCTAGTGCAAGTTACCTAACTTCTGTAGGTTTCAGTTACCTTATCTGAATAAAGGGGATAATAAGAGTATTAACCTCCTAAAATGTTGTAAGGATTACAAATTGCATATAAAGTGGACAAAGTGCTAGGTACACAGTAACTGTTCCATAAATATACTACCGTTTTTTCTTTTCTTTCCACACCAAGATGTTTTGCTTACACATAAAAGCTTTATGTCAAATCTTCTTGCAATTATCCCTCTTGGAAAGTAGCATAATCAAAGAGACCAGTGTATCCTGGAGTCTAATGAGTGTTCCATTAAATAGGTTAGATACAGATAATTGACTCAGCAAAAGTTAGGATGAAAGCTTTTTTTAAAATGTGTATAATCTACAGAGGATAGACCCTGCCATTCCTGATGCACTTTTTTTAATAGTTCATGTTTTGTTTTTCTTTTTCTATCATTTTTACTGTAGTATAATTGCTTTACAATGTTGTATTAGTTTCCGCTGTATAACAAAGTGAATCAGCTATACGTATACATATATCCCCATATCCCCTCCCTCTTGTGTCTCCCTCCCACCTTCTCTATCCCACCCTTCTAGGTGGTCACAAAGAACCGAGCTGATCTCCCTGTAGTATACGGCTGCTTCCCACTAGCTATCTATTTTACAATTGATAGTATATATATGTCAATGCCACTCTCTCACATCGTCCTGGCTTACCCTTCCCCCTCCCCATGTCCTCAAGTCCATTTTGTTCGTCTTCATCTTTATTCCTGTCCTGCCCCTAGGTTCTTCAGAACCACTTTTTTTTAGATTCCATATATATGTGTTAGCATATGGTATTTGTTTTTCTCTTTCTGACTTACTTCACTCTGAATGACAGACTCTAAGTCCATCCACCTCGCTACAAATAGCTCAATTTTGTTTCTTTTTATGGCTGAGTAATATTCCATTGTATATATGTGCCACATCATCTTCAGTCATTCATTTGTTGATGGACACTTAGGTTGCTTCCATGTCCTGGTTATTGTAAATAGTGCTGCAATGAACATTGTGGTACATGACATTTTTTTATATAAAATTTTATTTTTGTTTGTAAATTTTTAATATTTTCTTCCAGTTTTATTGACATATAATTGGTGTACAGCACTGTGTACATTTAAGGCATACAGCATAATGATTTGACTTACATAAATCATTTAATGATGATCACAATAAGTTTAGTGAACATCCAACATCTCATAGAGAGACAAAATTAAAGAAGTAGAAAACACATCCTTTTCCTTGTGATGAGAATTTATGGTTTACTCTCTTAACAGCTTTCATATGTAACACATAGCAGTGTTAATTATCTTTCTCAGGTTGTACATTACATCCCTATTACTTATTTATCTTATAACTGGAAGTTTGTACCTTTTGACAACCTTCATCCAATTTCCTCTCCTCGCAGATAGGCTGTTGCTTTTTGAATATATAAATGAAGAGCATAATTCTTTATCTCCCATAATAAATGGAATAATTTGCCCAAGAAGAGGTAGATACTAATTTTAGAAGATATTGAGAAGTTTGTCAAACACCTACCTCCTCCAAAAGAACCTAATAAAAGACAGTTTTCAAGCAGTTTCTTTCTTTTTATTTTTGAAACTGATAATTCCTATGTCAAGGAGATACACAGATACGGAATACTTTTCCAGTTATTCTCTGAGTTGGCATTACTGTGATATTGCAAGTGGACTGCAGTAGTCCTCAAGAAAACCTAGGACCCTTTCAGATTAGAAAGGCTCACCTCTATTCCTTGAACCTCAAATTTCACGGCCTTTTAAAGTGAAGTGAAGAGAAAGGGTAAATATTTAGTCAATCTTGTAATTGGAATGGCTGGGAATTTGGATAAGTACTAGACAAGGGGTAACTGCCAAAATTAATAACAGAAACCAGGAGCAGCCCACCCAAATGTAAGGCACATACACCAGGACACATCACCCTAGGGAAAAACCAGGATCGCAAAAATAACCACGTACAAGGTATCACTGACACTTGTCTCTGCCCAGGATATCATATCTTCCACTTCCATGAAAAAGAATATTTTTCACATCCCTCATTATTTCTTGCATCACACAGGCATCTCATGAGGGATCACACTCACCCCTGCACTCTCTGTGATTAACAAGTGTCTGGCATACACTTAGTGTCCAATACATGTTTACCCAAATGAATGAGTGATATGAACAAGGATTGTTCACCAGTCACATGATACTTGCTGTTTGCTCCTTTGTTGCTTTGGTGTGCCCTCTGGTGAGCACACTGGGTAATTTCTGAAGCCCTGAAAACTGCTGCTTTTATTTATTTATTTTTAACATCTTTATTGGAATATGATTGCTTTACACTGGTGTGTTAATTTGTGCTTTATAAAAAAGTGAATCAGCTATACATATACATATATCCCCATATCTCTTCCCTCTTGCATCTCCCTCCCACCATCCCTATTCCACCACTCTATGTGGTCACAAAGCACAGAGCTGGTCTCCCTGTGCTATGCGGCTACTTCCCACTAGCTATCTATTTTACATTTGTTGGTATGTATAAGTCCATGCCACTCTCTCACTTCATCCCAGCTTACCTTTCCCCTCCCTGTGTCCTCAAATCCATTCACTGCATCTGTGTCTTTATTCCTGTCCTGGTGCTAGGTTCTTCAAAACTTTTTTTTTTTTTTAAGATTCCACATATATGGGTTGGCATACAGTATTTATTTGTCTCTTTCTGACTTACTTCACTCTGTATGACAGTCTCTATGTTGATCCACCTCAGTACAAACAACTCAATTTCATTTCTTTATATGGTTGAGTAATATTCCATTGTATATATGTGCCACATCTTCTTTATCCATTCATCTGTCAATGGACACTTTAGTTGCTTCCATGTCCTGGCTATTGTAAATAGAGCTTCAATGAACATTGTGGTACATGACTCTTTTTGAATTATGGTTTTCTCAGGGTATATGCCCAATAGTGGGATTGCTTGGTCGTATGGTAATTCTACTTTTAGTATTTTTAAGGAACCTCCATACTGTTCTCCATAGTGGCTGTATCAATTTACGTTCTCACTAACAGTGCAAGAGGTCCCCTTTTCTCCACACCCTCCCCAGCATTTATTGTTTGTAGATGTTTTGATGATGGCCATGCTACCCTGTGTGAGGTGATACCTTTTTTTAGTCTTGATTTGCATTTCCTAATGATTAATGATGTTGAGCATTCTTTCATGTTTTTGTTGGCAATCTGTATATCTTCTTTAGAGAAATGTCTATTAGGTCGTCTGGGCATTTTTGGATTGGGCTGTTTGTTTTTCTGATATTGAGCTGCATGAGCTGCTTATATATTTTGGAGATTAATCCTCTATCAGTTGCTTCGTTTGCAAATATTTTCTCCCATTCTGAGGGTTGTCTTTTCGTCTTGTATATGGTTTCCTTTGCTGTGTAAAATATTTGTTTCATTAGTTCCCATTTGTTTATTTTTGTTTTTATTTCAATTTCTCTAGGAGGTAGATCAAAAAGGATCTGGCTGTGATTTATGTCAGAGAGTGTTCTGCCTATTTTTTCCTCTAAGAGTTTTATAGTGTCTGGCCTTACATTTAGGTCTTTAATCCATTTTGAGTTTATATTTGTATATGGTGTTAGGGAGTGTTTTTATTTCATTCTTTAATGTAGCTGTCCAGTTTTCCCAGCACCACTTATTAAAGAGGCTGTATTTTATGCATTGAATTTTCTTGCCACCTTTATCAAAGATAAGGTGACCATATGTGCATGGGTTTATCTCTGGGCTTTCTATCCTGTTCTATTGATCTATATTTCTGTTTTTGCTCCAGTACCATACTATCTTGATTACTGCAGCTTTGTAGTATAGTCTGAAGTCAGGGAGCCTGATTCCTACAGCTCCATTTTTTTTTTCCTCTCAAGATTGCTTTGGCTATTCGGGGTCTTTTTTTTCCATACAAATTGTGAAATTTCTGATTCTAGTTCTGTGAAAAATGCTATTGGTAGTTTGATAGAGATTGCATTGAATCTGTAGATTGCTTTGGGTAGTGTATTCATTTTCACAATGTTGATTCTTCCAATTCAAGAACATGGTATATCTCTCCATCTCTTTAATTTCTTTCACCAGTGTCTTATAGTTTTCTACATACAAGTATTTTGTCTCCTTAGGTAGGTTTATTCCTAGGTAATTTATTCTTTTTGTTGCAGTGGTAAATGGGAGTGTTTCCTTAATTTCTCTTTCAAATTTTTCATCATTAGTGTATAGGAATGCTAGAGATTTCTTTGTATTAATTTTGTATCCTGCTATTTTACCAAATTCATTGATTAGCTCTAGTAGTTTTCTGGTAGCATCTTTAAGATTCTCTATTTATAGTATCATGTCATCTGCAAAGAGTGACAGTTTTACTTCTTCTTTTCCAATTTGGATTCCTTTTATTTCTTTTTCTTCTCTGATTCCTATGGCTAAAACTTCCAAAACTATGTTAAATAATACTGGTGAGAGTGAGCAACCTTGTCTTTTTTCTGATCTTAGTGGAAATGGTTTCAGTTTTTCACCATTGAGAATGATGTTAGTTGTGGTTTTGTCATATATGGCCTTTATTATGTTGAGGTCAGTTCCCTCTATGCCTACTTTCTGGAGGATTTTTTTTTCATAAATGCGTGTTGAATTTTGTCAAAAGCTTTTTCTGCATCTATTGAGATTATTATATGCTTTTATCCTTCAGTTTATTAATATGGTGTATCACATTGATTGATTTGCACATATTGAAGATTCCTGCAATCCTGGGATAAACTCCACTTGATCATGGTGTATGATCCTTTTAATTTGCTGTTGGACCCTGTTTGCTAGTATTTTGTTGAGGATTTTTGCATTTATGTTCACCCTCTCCTGATGCATTTTTTGACTATCTGCAGATCCTCTGATTCACCTCACACTCCTCTGTAGTGAAATAAATAGAGCACAGGTCATGTTATCATAAAGCCTGAATTTGAATCTTCATTTTACCATTTAACATAGGTTTCCTTGGAAAGCCATGAGGACTTTCTCAGGCTTAATTTCTTTATTGTGGAATTAGGGTAATTCCTCTTTCTATCTCTACCTTGTGGAGTTGTGCATGAAGTATAGAAAAATATAGGTCGATGTGTCTTGGTAAAATGTAAAATATAATAATGTGAAGTAGTGTTATTATTCAGGGGTCTTTATAGTGGTTTGGGATACTTTTTTAGTCTGAGGATCTAAGTAATCTGGATTCTTTAAGGCCCATGTTTGAGGTTTCCATGGGTAAAATCAGAGTCAGGTCTTATAAGGTCTGTGAGGTGTGTTACAGTGAGGCTCTGGAGTTCCAGCATTTTCCTCATTTTTGCCACATATTTCTCATTTTTCCCTTTGTTTATAAACATGGCTTCTGAGAAAACCAGCGACCCTGGCAGTCACTTGGAGTCTAATTTATCTTCAATTATTCAACTTGTGAATCATCCACACTAATATTTCAATAAAACTGATCACTCTTTTTTTTTCCTGATTTTAGACTTTGACATATATTGTTCCACAAAAACTAAAAGGCATAGGGAACATTAATGCTTTATTCATTTATACTTTCAGATTTTGAGACAGAGAATGTATATTAGTAAGAATAGAGAGTATTGCTGAAACAGAACTGCAGATGATTCCCTTATAATTGAATATTTTTGTTAAGTAAATCACTTCTTGTCTTGCCCTTTTTGAAAGAAGTTGTTTCTTTGGTGTCACTAAGCAGGGGAATAGATACTCATATTCTCTTATAATCACTCTCCTTGGTATGATTTCTTCTCCAATTAAGAGGAAAAAAATCAGAAAGAAAGAAGCATATTACAAGGTTATTTTCTTTGTAAGAAATTATACTGTATATGCCTGAAAAGATAATTTTGTAAAATATGGCCCTATAATTACTATAACCTCACTCTACCTCACCCAAGATTACTGTATAAGAAACTATGTGTATTGAGGAGAAATTTTAAAAGCCTCATTACATAGGACAATTCCATGTTTACAACTGCTTCAGTTTTACTTTTATTTTGTAAAATAATAATTCTTACTATAAAAATAATACCTGTACACACTACAGAGATTGAAGTAAAATTATGAAATGTATTAAGGTATGATATAGAAAACAAAAATAAGTTATAATCTGATCACATACTGTGCATATTTTTCTGAGATTATTTTTTATATATCAACCATTACACAGAATTTCAAACTCAGTCAAATTTATTCTCAGACCACAACAAAGTAAGGCAAGTAAAGGCCATTTAATAATTTTGCCTGAGAACAGACAGACTCAAGTTCATTGTGCCATACACAAAATACTAACTACCCATTTCTCAGCCAAAATAAGTGACTACCACTTCTTTACCAATTACAGCTTCGTCTTCATATTGGTTTCTCTCTTCCCTATAGGTAAGACTTACTGAGATACCTAATCATAGAATGCCTCTCTTCTGCTTTCTGCCAGCATCTAATCTGGAGAAAAATTCCTTAAATACTCCCCCAATTTACCCAACCAAAGCCCAAACCCTATAATATGTTTTTTTAATACCCTGTTCCTGTGACACTCCATACTTCTTCATGATGTATGTTCTCTCTTGCTGCAATGAGAAATAAATCCAACATGTTTAATTGCACACATCTATATTTTTCTGATGCTTTGACATCTGGAGCCTCACTGATCTTGGAGGAATTACCCTCCAAATGTTAATCAATTTGTAGAGATAGTGAACAACTCAGCTGTGAGTGTGTATTTCAGATGCAAACCAAACAATCTAAGCCTATACCCTAACCACCTCCTTTATTGGGTTTTCACACTCTGGGTCTCTATTCAAACGCCCTAAACACATCAGGGACAGGTACCAGACAGCTAGGGACAGCTCATAAACCCCCCATACTCCAGAGCCTGCTGAAATTATTCTAACTGATCCTTAAGCTGCTTACTCTGCCTTGCCCATTCCTTCCCACAGAAAGCATAATAAAGGTTCTTGCCCATGTTTCCCCATTACATATGTTTCCTGACTGACCCTGGTGCTTACCTGGGTGTCCACCCCTGGTGGCATACCATGTCGCCTGTTACTAGGAATTTGTAAATATAAAAACTTCTTCCTTCATGACAGTTATTTCTGTGCCTGCAATGTCTTGCTATGCCTGATTAAACTAAATCTCATGTATATTTTAAAACACTGTGTCCCTTTAGCTGGAGGGCAATATATATATATATTTTTTTTATTTGTTATTTCTGCCCAGTGGCCTTCCTCAAGTGTCAGGGCAAACCTAGGGGGAATGATGACCACATGGGCTGCTGTTAGGTTCAAACTCCAGTGGCTTGGCTTTATTGGATGGACTGCATCTCCTAGTGGCTAAAAACACAAAAACATTGGTAATTTGATGCGAATTGCATTGAACCTGTAGGTTTCTTTGGGTAGTACAGTCATTTTCACAATATTGGTTCTTCCAATCCAGAAGCATGGTATATCTCTCCATCTGTTTCTGTCATCTTTGGTTTCTTTCATCAGTGTTTTATAGTTCTCTGAGTACAGGCCTTTTGCCTCCTTAGGTAGGTTTATTCCTAGCTATTTTATACTTTTTGTTGCAATGGTAAATGGAAGTGTTTCCTTAATTTCTCTTTCTGATCTTTCATTTTTAGTGTATAGGAATGCAAGAGATTCCTATGCATTAATTTTCTATCCTGCAACTTTACCAAATTCATTGATTAGTTCTAGTAGTTTTCTGGTGGCATCTTTAGGATTTTCTATGTATAGTATCATGTCATCTGCAAACAGTGACAAATTTACAACTTCTTTTCCAATTTGGATTCCTTTTATTTCTTTTTCTTCTCTGATCACCATGACTGGGACTTCCAATACTATGTTAAATAAGAGTGGTGAGAGTGGATATCCTTGTCTTATTCCTGATCTTAGAGGAAATGCTTTCAGTTTTTCACCATTGAGAATGATGTTTGCTGTAGGTTTGTCCTATATAGCCTTTATTATGTTGAGTTAGGTTTCCTCTATGCCCACTAAATGTCCATCAACAGATGAATGGATAAAGAAGATGTGGTACGTATATATAATGGAATATTATTCAGCCATAAAAAGAAATGAGATTGGTTCATTCGTAGAGATATGAATGGATCTAGAGTCTGTCATACAGAGTGAAGTAAGTCAGAAAGAGAAAAACAAATATCATATATTAATGCATATATGTGGAATCTAGAAAAAGTGGTACAGATGTACCTGTTTGCAGGGCAGGAATAGAAAGGCAGATGTGGAGAACGGATGTGTGGACACGGGGGGAAGGGGAGGGTGGGACGAATTGGGAGATTAAGTTTGACATAAATACACTACCATGTGTAAAATAGATAGCTAGTGGGAACCTGCTGTATAGCACAGGGAGCTCAGCTTGGCGATATGTGATGGCCTAGGGTTTGCATAAGTTTGATTCACTTTGTGGTGTGACAGAAATTAACACAACATTGTAAAGCAATTATACTCCAATAAAAAAATAAAAACATCAAAACATAGTTAGCTATGGGCGTCAAATTCAAGTCAAGAACGAGAGTCAAGGTCAGTCTCAGAAGAGCAGTGTCAGGATCAGAAATAACGGGAAAGTGCTAGTGATGGAGAACTCAGGATTCAGGAATGGACTGAAAAAAAAAAAAGAGGAACCAAAAAGGTTAAGAAAATTAACCATGAGCAATGCAGCAGTGCTCATTATCTGGGGTGGGATCTAAGGAAGTGTGAATAATCTACATCAATTTAAAAAATATTAATATGCTTTAACATATAATGTATACTTATTGTTTGACTTTGCAGATTTCATAGCTTTACTTTAGGAAGAGTTATTTTATTTCCTAATAAGTTAAATATAAAATGATCTAACTTTTAATTTAAAATTTTGCTTCTACTAATAAAGTGAGAATACTGAACTGTCTACTTTAATACTGAATACATGACAAACCTGATGGCATGAGATTGGGGGGTCTGGCATAAAAGTGTAGAACTGAGCCAGATCAGATACCCTCAGAAAAAATGGTGCAGGTAACTTACTCTCCCCATACTGGCTAGAACAGGAAACTCTGAGGCTCAAGAAATGTTTGATTACAAATGAAATCATTTCCAAGCAATAGTCCATATACGAACACATAGAGTATTGCTTCTACATACACAAGACTCAAAAGTGAATTGTTACTCACACTTCTATTTGGGACTATGGGAAATAGTGGATTCTGCTAAGATATTTGAATTCATGAGTTTTATTAATCTTGATTTTCAAGTTACTGAAAGTGTTTTTCTTACAAATAGTATGGATATATCCTTTTCAGGTTAGGAATTTTGTCTATAATATCCTGAATAACATTGCCAAGCTTTTCTCCATTGGTCCCTTAGCAATCCTTCTGTTAATGGTGACTGTGTTGAGATATCATATACAGTAATTAATCTAAGCTCATTATTGTATCTCACATGAAAAATGGTAGAGAATGTCATGTCAGTTGATTTGAATGAAATATAAGCTCTTTTGTATTGAAGTATAGTAGATTTACAACATTGTGTGTTTCTGGTGTACAGCAAAGTGATTCAGTTATACATATATACATATTCTTTTTCATATTATTTTCCATTATGACTTATTGCAGGATATTGAATATGGTTCTCTGTGCTATACAGTAGGACCTTGTTGTTTATCTGTTTTATATATAGTAGTTTGTATCTGCTTATAGCAAACTCCTAATTTATCCCTCCCTCACCACTTTCCCTTTGGTAACCATAAGTGTGTTTGCTATGTCTGTGAGTCTGTTTCTGTTTCATAAATAAGTTCATTTGTGACATATTTTAGATTCTGCATGTAAGTGATATCATATAGTATTTGTCTTTCTATTTCTGACTTAATTCACTTAGTATAATAATCTCTAGGTCTATCCATGTTGCTGCAAATGGCATTATTTCCTTCTTTTTTATGGCTGAGTAGTATTCCAATGTGTATATATACCACATCTTCTTTACCCAAAGTATAGGCTCTTAATAATTAAAAGCATGTTCCACAAATTTTTCATTTGCTCCCCAGAAATCTGTAGTGAGAAGGACGTTCTCTAAGGCCTCTTTCTTTCTTTAATATTGGGTTAGCCAAAAAGTTCGTTGGGGTTTTTCCATAAGATTTTACAGAATAACCTGAATGAAATTTTCATCCAACCCAATATATTAAAATAAAATAAAACTACCTCTCTCTTTTCTTCTCGTTGTTTCTCACTTGCACTCTTTCAACTGTAAATACTTTTATATTTCACGGAACTGAGCATATTTCTTTAGGGTATTTACAAAGATTGATGGTTTTTAATAAATATCCTAAACTCCAAGAGGAAATATCATGTCGGGACAGTCCCACTATCTATTTGTGTAACATATAGGATCGTTGACTCCCTGAGTCAGAAGGCAGGCTGAAAAATTAGTGGAACATGCTGTATATCATCTACTCTAGTTCATATTTACATCCCAATCCCTTCTGCACAAGCCAGTCTTTCAAAATTTGAAGACAGTTTTCACAGTCCCTCATGCAATTTAGGTACAGATTATTTTTGACCAACCCAGCTACCTATCTTTGGTTGTTTCGTTTATTTTTTTAATTAATTAATTAATTTATTTTTGGCTGTGTTGGGTCCTCATTGCTGCACACGGGCTTTCTCTAGTTGTGGTGAGCGGGGGCTACTCTTTGTTCTGGTGAGTGGGCTTCTCGCTGTGGTGACTTCTCTTGTTGAGGAGCACGGGCTCTAGGCGCCTGAGCTTCAGTAGTTGTGGCATATGGGCTCAGTAGTTGTGGCTTGAAGGCTCTAGCACCCAGGCTCAGTAGTTGTGGCACACAGGCTTAGTTGCTCCGCAGCATATGGGATCTTCCCAGACCAGGGATCGAATCCATGTCCCCTGCATTGGCAGGCAGATTCTTAACCACTGTGCCACAAGGGAAGTCCTGTCTCAGTTTATTAATGTCCTTTTAAAAATGTGGCACAACATTCCAGATTTGATCTGAACTTTATACTTCTATTTATGTACCCTAAGATAGCATGAGCCTTGTAGAAAACCATGATATGCTGCTTGGTTCATATGAAGCTTGCTGTCAACTAAACTCCCCAATGGTTTTATAATGTCACTTCAATTCTGTTCTTGTAAAATTAATCTTTTTGAATTTAAATGCATGACTTAATTCCATTAAGCTTCATATTTTTAGTGTTAGCCCAGTATTTATTATAAATAATAACAATAATAATAATCTGATAATTATCTTCTTTTAGTCAGTAAACATTTTCTGGGGCCAGATGGTAAATGTCTTTAACTCTACCACCTATAGGGTCTGTGTTGCAACCACTCTGCTAGCATAGTGCAAAAGTAGCCATATAGAATTCATAAACTATTGGGTGTGACTGTGTCCCAGTAAAATTTTGTTTACAAAAACCAATGAACAACATTTGACCCATGGACTTTAGTTTGTCATCCCCTACTCTAACATGTACATATAATCCTGTCTTCAGTCTTCTGAGAGGAAGGTCTATAGCTTTCCTCAGACTCTTAATGGAATTGAAGTCTTCAGTTATGATGATGAACATATACTCTGGGGACTCTGTCTAACTATGTTCTTGCTAAGTTTATATTCATTTACATATAGAACAACAGTCCCAGTTTATGCCTATTGTCTCAGTGTTCTGTCTGGTTAGTGCTATCTTTCACTCTCAAAAGTCTCCTAGTTTGGTTAAGAACTATATGGTAACTCTACTAATATGCCATATGGATATGATCTCTATTAGGTCCAGAGACATTTCTGAAACTTGGAATTACTTCAATATCTTTCTTCTAACCATTCAAGCAAGTAATCTTCCAAACACAAGTACTTTGCTATTTTTTCTCTATTCAGTTTTAAAATGGCAGATTAAACAGATGAAAAACAAAGGGCTATTTTGCTGAACTGAAGATGGTTTAAATTAGTAATATGTTGAGAAGAATTTAGGGGCAGACAATAGCACCATAAACAGGAAAACAGGCACTGTGGTCAGAAAAATAATACTGAGGCAGGAATAGAGAAGAGCATGCACACATGGTCCCTGTTTGTGAACACTACCACAAAATTCATGATTTTTTAGTCTCCTGATTTTATGTGCTAGAGAAGAAAATGCTTAAAATTTTTGAGATCCTCCTGAGAACTTCAGAAATTAAAAACAGAAGATTGCCTAGACTTTGAGGTGCAACTGTAGTGGGGGGATGGACTACTTGGGCCTTTGCACTTTTTTCAACACTACAACTCAATAATTCCTCTAGAAATTTGTTTTCTAAATAGAGGTTGAGATAAATCTGCTTCTAAGATCAATAGGGTTCTAGATCTGTTCTTCCATTAGCTAGCTATGTTGATTTCAAGTCATTTCCCCTCTCTGGGCATTTGCTGTCCCTTTTTTATTTTTCAAGTGGGATAATAATCTGTGTTTTGCCAGTAGAGATTTTGGGTATATATATAATTTTAACCTCTATTTATCTATTTTCCTGAATTTTGTGGGACTAAACTTATGGCAATGTCCTTAATTGAATATCTGACATAACTGCTGTTATTCTTTTTTATCCCCAGAAAGTAATGCTCAGTATAATCTGTTTGACTCCCTCCCTTATTTCAAATTGTAGGACAGTTTGGCCCCCAACTTCATGGAGCGATTCAAGACTATGAATCTTCCACTTTATGATGAAGACACATTTTTAAGACTTGAGTAGGTGCCTTACTCTCTTTTACAAAAGGAAATAAATGCAGTATGCCCAAGAATGCATGGACAATTTCTTTTCTTCTACCAGGTACTTGTGAATGTGAACTTGATATAAGCAGCTCTTTCCAGGTAGAGCTTAGGTGTGATTTTTTTAAAGCATGCATGCAGGGGCTTTTCATCCCAATATAACTATTCCTTGTCTGATATCTATCTGAACTTTAAAAATTAGATGTTCCCCTAAAGACTTGAAATATTAGAGATGGGTTTAATGAAGAAATAATGTTAATTCCTTCTGTGTGTACTCTGCTTTATCATTTACAAAGCCCTCTGAATCCGGCAGGGCAGGTGGTAGAATTCTCTCTTTACAGGTGGAGAAACTGAGGCTTTAAAAAATGAATAAGATTTGTCGAAATTTAAACAGATTAATGGAATCACTAACACTAAAACCAAGATGAATTTTAAGGTATTTTAAAATGTTTTTTCTTTCTTTTGCCTGATTCAGATAAATCTTACCCTCATGGCAACTTGGTGATGTAAATAAGAGTAATTTAAAGATAAAACTGTTAATTGTTACTATAATTAAAAATAGATATCTACATTTCACTTGATATTCTACATAAAAAAGATGGAATTTTTGCCTTAAAAAAGTACCTGCTAAAACATCCAAGTTAAAGAGTTATTTTTATATATCTTAATCAACTCAATACTTCATGACTTTTCAGTAGTGAAACTATAGTTTAAGGCCCCAAACGCAATAAATTGCAAAGCCTTGCATCAGGGAATCAGTGTTTAAGAAATATATTTATGTATTAACAATAACGTTCTGATAATTGCTGCCACCGATTTAGTCTTCTATGGAGATTTTTAAAAGAAGCTTTGTACCCATTGAAAAGAAATAAGTCATGACAGTTTGTTTCTTGGCATACTTCTCTCAACAACTAGTTATTGAGAATCAACACTGTACTAGTCTCTGTGGGGTACAGAAAACAAGTAGAAGTCACAATCCCTGACCTAGAGAAGCATATATCCTAGTTGGAAATTTATATAGCCCCTAGGGTGCAAAACAAAATATTACAAACAGAATGTTTTCACTTTTTAGTATGTACTCTAAGGAACATCGTCTTTGGATAACATAGCCATTGTCCTGGTATGCACTGAGTAGCATGAATTTCTGAAGGTAGAAATGGACATTCCATTGCATCACAGTCCAAAAGGATTGTACACCATTAGGTTTTCAGAAGGATATAATGGTTAATAATAGAGGTTCTGGTAACTTTACCCAGGTTTCAATCTTGGATCAGTTACTTGCTAATTTGGGTTCAAGTTATTTGAGTCTCAGTACTTCATTTATAAGAAGTGACAATTAATAATACCTTATAAAGATTTTTACAAATTAAATAAGATACTCCATAGAACTGTTTTAGCATAGGGCTTGGGACATAGTAAATGCATGGTAACTATTATTACTATTTCCTAAGGTTATGTATTGAATTTGCTATGTTACTTTTAATTCCTTCCCCAAATTTAATTTCCCTTAAAATTTGAATATTGAACGTCGAACCCACAGTATTTAGAATATGACTTAATTTAGAAATACGGTCATTGAGATATAATTAGTTAACTTAAGATGAGGTTAGATGGGGTAGGATGGGGCCCTAGTTCACTATGACTGGTGTCTTTACAAAAGGGAAGATTTGGACTCAGACTTGTAAACAGGAGAATGCCATGTAACTATTGGGGTGGTGTTGCCATAAACCAAGAAGATACCAGAAGGTAGGAGACAGGCCTGGAATAGAAATTTCCCTAGTGCCTCTAGAGGAGCTATGGCCATCACAACACTTTGATCTTTGACTTCTAGCCTCCAGAAGCATGACACAATACATTTCTTTTGTTAACCCACTCAGTTCATGGCACCTTGTTACAGCAAACCTACAATATGAATATACTACCTTATAGGGCTAGAACATTCATGAATCAGGTCTTTTACTCCTTGTAACCTGTAAAATACATATCAATTCCTCATCTCTGGATAGCAGGAATGAGGTAAACGAAGGAAGAAAAATTTTCTTTCCCTTTATGTTCTCCAGATCCAGTTCTTTTTCTCTCAAAGAATATGTGTCTCTCATAGTTAAATGAAATATAGCAGTATCCTCAGGTCAACACCAGAAACAATCTGTGCTCCTGAAGGACAAGGGTAAGAGGAAAGCAGAGAAAATGGTCATTCAAGGAATGCAAGTGGTCATTCAAGGCGTGGCCAAGTGGCATAAATATGAGCAAGAAAATGTGTTGTATAATGGTGCATTCTTTATTGCATGGTGTTTCGTATAAGGATACCTTAATGCCTGTGTACCAAGTACTTGCCTGCTGAGTGTCAATGCCCTTGGCCAAATAAAGTGTGATTACTCACACTTTAATTCTGTGAAATGGCAGCATGTAATCTGAAAAGATCTTCATATACAACTGTAAATAGAAGACCATGTAATTAATAAAAGTTTTAATTCAAATACTAATTTCATATACAATATTTGAAGACTGATGAAGACAACTAATCTTTATTTCATTGTTTAAAGTTGAAAAAATATGTAGTGACTATTTTTAATTGATTGATTAAATTAGCATTTAAATTCTCAAGAAAACTGAAAACAATTAAAATATATATTCCATTTTTGTGTTTTATATTTATTCTTCTTTTCTACTTGGAATTTAACATAGTCTTTTAACTAAAATCTTAGCATTTATTCAAAAAATTATTCAGGTAAAAACTTCAAAACTTTAAACACATACACATTTTAAAGTTCATTTATATGAAGGGACGATGACTCATGATTTATAAATGACTTATAGGATATATATGATTTTAATGTTGCTTTTTTTCTTTTGACTGGTTTGGGTTTTTTTATTTTATTTTATATTTTTACATCTTTATTGGAGTATAATTGCTTTACAATGGTGTGTTAGTTTCTGCTTCATAACAAGGTGAATCAGTTATACATATAAATATGTTCCCATATCTCCTCCCTCTTGCATCTCCCTCCTTCCTACCCTCCCTATCCCACCCATCCACGTGGTCATAAAGCACCGAGCTGATCTCCCTGTGCTATGCTGCTGCTTTCCACTAGCTATCTATTTTATGCTTGGTAGTGTTATATGTCCATGCCACTCTCTCACTGTCACAGCTTACCATTCCCCTTCCCAATATCCTCAAGTCCATTCTCTAGTAAGTCTGTGTCCTTATTCACATCTTACCCCTAGGTTCTTCATGACACTTTTTTTTTTATATTCCATATATATGTTAGCATACAGTATCTGTCTTTCTCTTTCTGACTTACTTCACTCTGTATCACAGACTCTAGGTCCATCCACCCCACGACAAATAACTCAATTTCTTTTCTCTTTATGGCTGAGAAATATTCCATTGTATACATGGGCCACATCTTTATCCATTCATCTGTTGATGGACACTTAGGTTGCTTCCATCTCCTGGCTATTTTAAATAGAGCTGCAATGAACATTTTGGTACATGACTTTTTTTGAATTATGGTTTTCTCAAGGTATATGCCCAGTAGCAGGATTGCTGGGTCATATGGTAGTTCTATTTGTAGATTTTTAAGGAACCTAGATACTGTTCTCCATAGTGTCTGTACCAACTCACATGCCAACCAGCAGTGCAAGAGTGTTCCCTTTTCTCCACACCCTCTCCAGCATTTACTGTTTCTAGACTTTTTGATGATGGCCATTCTCACTGGTGTGAGATGATATCTCATTAGAGTTTTGATTTGCATTTCTCTAATGATTAATGTTGTTGAGCATTCTTTCATGTGTTTGCTGGCAATCTGTATATCTTCTTTGGAGAAATGTCTATTTAGGTCTCCCGTCCATTTTTGAATTGTGTTGTTAGATGTTTTTGGTATTGAGCTGCATGAGTTGCTTATAAATTTTGGAGATTAATCCTTTGTCAATTACTTCATTAGCAAATATTGTCTCCTATCCTGAGGGTTGTCTTTTGGTCTTGTTTCCTTTGCTGTGCAAAAGCTTTGAAGTTTCATTAGGTCCCATTTGTTTATTGTTCTTTTTATTTCCATTTCTCTAGGAGGTGGGTCAAAAAGGATCTTGCTGTGATTTATGTCATAGAGTGTTCTGCCTATGATTTCCTCTAAGAGTTTGATAGTTTCTGACCTTACATTTAGGTCTTTAATCCATTTTGAGTTTATTTTTGTGTATGGTGTTAGGGAGTGATCTAACCTCATACTTTTACATGTACCTGTCAGTTTTTCCAGCACCACTTATTGAAAAGGCTGTCCTTTCTCCACTGTACAATCCTGCCTCCTTTATCAAAGATAAGGTGACCATATGTGTGTGGGTTTATCTCTTGGCTTTCTATCCTGTTCCACTGATCTATATTTCTGTTTTTGTGTCAGTACCATACTGTATTGATTACTGTAGCTTTGTAGTATAGTCTGAAGTCAGGGAGCCTGATTCCTCCAGCTCAGTTTTTCGTTCTCAAGATTACTTTGGCTCTTCGGGGGCTTTTGTGTTTCCATACAAATTGTGAAATTTTTTGCTCTAGTTCTGTGAAAAATGCCACTGGTAATTTGATAGGAATTGCACTGAATCTATAGATTGCTTTGGGTAGTAGAGTCATTTTCACAATGTTGATACTTCAAATCCAAGAACATGGTATATCTCTCCATTTATTTGTTTCATCATTAATTTCTTTCATCAGTGTCATAATTTTCTGCATACAGGTCTTTTGTCTCCTTAGGTAGTTTTATTCCTAGATATTTTTTTTTTTTTCTTACAATGGTAAATGGGAGTGTTTTCTTGATTTCACTTTCAGATTTTTCATCATTAGTGTATAGGAATGCCAGAGATTGGTGTGCATTAATTTTGTATACTGCTACTTTACCAAATTAATTGATTACCTCTAGTAGTTTTCTGGTAGCAGCTTTAGGATTCTATATGTATAGTATCATGTCATCTTCAAAGAGTGAGACCTTTACTTCTTCTTTTCTGATTTGGATTCCTTTTATTTCCTTTTATTCTCTGATTGCTGTGGCTAAAACTTCAAAAACTATGTTGAATAATAATGGTGAGAGTGGGCAACCTTGTTTTGTTCCTGATCTTAGTGGAAACGCTTTCAGTTTTTCACCATTGAGGACGATGTTGGCTGTTGGTTTGCCATATACGGCCTTTATTATGTTGAGAAAAGTTTCCTCTATGCCTTCTTTCTGCAGGGTTTTTATCATAAATGGGTGTTGAATTTTGTCAAAAGCTTTCTCTGCATCTATTGAGATGATCATGTGGTTTTTCTCCTTCAGTTTGTTAATATGGTGTATCACATTGATTAATTTGTATATATTGAATAATCCTTGCATTTCTGGAATAAACCCCACTTGATCATGGTGTATGATCCTTTTAATATGCTGTTGGATTCTGTTTGCTAGTATTTCGTTGAGGATTTTTGCATCTATGTTCATCAGTGATATTGGCCTGTACTTTTCTTTCTTTGTGACATCCTTGTCTCTTTTTGGTGTCAGCGTGATGGTGGTCTCATAGAATGAGTTTGGGAGTGTTCCTCCCTTTGCTATATTTTGGAAGAGTTTGAGAAGGATAGATGTTAGCTCTTCTCTAAATGTTAGATAGAATTTACCTGTGAAGCCATCTGGTGCTGGGCTTAGGTTTGTTGGAAGATTTTTATCACATTTTCAATTTCAGTGCTTGTGATTGGGCTGTTCATATTTTCTATTTCTTCCTGATTCAGTATTGGCACATTGTACCTTTCTAAGAATTTCTCCATTTCTTCCAGGTTGTCCATTTTATTGGCATAGAGTTGCTTGTAGTAATCTCTCATGGTCTTTTGTATTTCTGCAGTGTCAGTTGTTACTTCTCTTTTTTCATTTCTAATTCTATTGATTTGAGTCTTCTCCCTTTTTTCTTGATGAGTCTGCCTGATGGTTAATCAATTTTGTTTATCTTCTCAAAGAATCAGCTTTTAGTTTTATTGGTCTTTGCTATCATTGCCTTCATTTCTTTTTCAATTATTTCTGATCTGAATTTTATGATTTCTTTCCTTCTGCTAATGTTTTTTGTTTTGTTTTGTTTTTCTTCTTTCTCTAATTGTTTTAGGTGCACGGTTAGGTTGTTTATTTGAGATGTTTCCTGTTTCTTCTGTTAGGATGGTATTGCTATAAACTTCCCTTTAGAACTGCTTTGCTGCATCCCATAGGTTTTGGGTCATCGTGTCTCCGTTGTCATTTGTTTCTAGGTATTTTTTGATTTCCTCTTTGATTTCTTCAATGATCACTTTATTATTAAGTAGCGTGTTTTTTAGCCTCCATGTGTTTGTATTTTTAACAGATCTTTTCCTGTAATTGATATCTAGTCTAATAGCACTGTGGTCAGAAAAGATACTTGGTACAATTTCAATTTTCTTGAATTTACCAAGGCTTGATTAGTGACCCTAGATATGATCTATCCTGGAGAATGTTCCATGAGCACTTGAGAAAAATGTGTATTCTGTTGTTTTTGGATGGAATGTCCTATAAAAATCAATTAAGTCCATCTTGTTTAATGTAACATTTAAAGCTTGTGTTTCCTTATTTATTTTCATTTTGGATGATCTGTCCATTGGTGAAAGTGGAGTGTTAAAATCCCCTACTATGGATGTGTTATTGTCGATTTCCCATTTTATGGCTGTTAGTATTTGCCTTATGTATTGAGGTGCTCCTATGTTGGATGCATAAATATTTACAATTGTTATATCTTCTTCTTGGATCGATCCCTTGATCATTATGTAGTGTCCTTCTTTGCCTCTTTTAATAATCTTTATTTTAAAGTCTATTTTTTCTGATATGAGAATTTCTACTCCAGCTTTCTTTTGGTTACCATTTGCATGGAATATTTTTTCCATCCTCTCACTTTCAGTCTGTATGGGTCCCTAGGTCTGAAGTGGGTCTCTTGTAGACAGCATATATATGTGTCTTGTTTTTGTATCCATTCAGCCAGCCTGTGTCTTTTGGTGGGCACATTTAATCCATTTACATTTAAAATAATTATCGATATGTATGTTCCTATTCGCATTTTCTTAATTATTTTGGGTTTCTTATTGTAGGTCTCTTCCTTGTCTTGTGTTTCTTGCCTAGAGAAATTCCTTTAGCATTTATTGTAAAGCTAGTTTGGTGGTGCTGAACTCTCTCAGCTTTTGCCTGTCTGTAAATGTTTTTAATTTCTCCATCAAATCTGAATGAGTTCCTTGCTGGGCAGAGTAATCTTGGCTGTAGGTTTCTCTCCTTCATCACTTTAAATATGTCCTGCCAGTCCCTTCTGGCTGCTGAAAGATCAGCTGTTAACCTTATGGGGATTCCCTTGTGTGTTATTTGTTGTTTTTCCCTTGCTGCTTTTAATATGTTTTCTTTCTATTTAATTTTTGACAGTTTGATTAATATGTGTTGTGGAGTGTTTCTCCTTGGATTTATCCTTTATGGGACTCTCTGTACTTCATACAGTTGATTAACTATTTCCTTTCCCATATTAGGGAAATTTTCACCTATAATCTCTTCAAATATTTTCTCAGTCCCTTTCTTTTTCTCTTCTTCTTCTGAAACCCCTATAATTTGAATGTTGGTGCATTTAATGTTGTCCCAGAAGTCTCTGAGACTGTTCTCAGTTCTTTTCATTCTTTTTTCTTTATTCTGCTCTGCAGTGGTTATTTCCACTATTTTTTTTTTTACATCTTTATTGGAGTATAATTGCTTTACAGTGGTGTGTGAGTTTCTGCTTTATAACAAAGTGAATCAGTTGTACATATACATATGTTCCCATGTCTCTTCCCTCTTGCTTCTCCCTCCCTCTCACTCTCCCCATCCCACCACTCCAAACAGTCACAAAGCACCAAGCTTGTTTCCCTGTGCTATGCGGCTGCTTCCCACTAGCTATCTACCTTAAGTTTCATAGTGTCACTTATCCATTCTCCTGCCTCAATTTTTCTGCCATTGATCCCTTCTAGAGTATTTTTAATTTCATTTATTGTGCTGTTCATCATTGCTTGTTTCATCTTTAGTTCTTCTAGGTCCTTGTTAAATGTCTCTTGCATTTTCTCTATTCTATTTCCACAATTTTGGATCATCGTTACTATCATTATTCTGAATTCTTTATCAGGTAGACTGCCTATTTCCTCTTCATTTGTTAGGTTTGGTGTGTTTTAATCTTGCTCCGTCATTTGCTGTGTGTTTTTCTGTCTTCTTATTTTGCTAATCTTACTGTGTTTGGGGTCTCCTTTTTGCAGGATGCAGGTTCATAGTTCCCGTTGTTTTTGGTGTCAGTCCTCAGTGGCTAAAGTTGGTTGAGTGGGTTGTGTAGGCTTCCTGGTGGAGGGGACTAGTGCCTGTGTTCTGGTGGATGAGGCTGGATCTTGTCTTTCTGGTGGGCAGGTCCACGTCTGGTGTTGTGTTTTGGGGTGTCTGTGGACTTATTATGATTTTAGGCAGCCTCTCTGCTAATGCATGTGGTTGTGTTCCTGTCTTGCTAGTTGTTTGGCATAGGGTGTCCAGCACTGTAGCTTGATGGTTGTTGAGTGAAGCTTGGTCCTGGTGTTGAGATGGAGATGTCTGGGTGATTTTTGCCGTTTGATATTATGTGGAGCTGGGAGGTCTCTTGTGGACCAGTGTCCTGAAGTTGGCTCTCTCACCTCAGAGACAGAGCACTGACTCCTGGCTGCAGCACCAAGAGACTTTCATCCACACGACCCAGAATAAAAGGGAGAAAATGTAGAAAGAAAGAAAGAAAGAGGAAAAAATAAAATAATATAATGTAAGATAAAATAAAGTTATTAAAATAAAAAATTATTATTAAGAAAAAAAATTTAAAAAGAAAAAGGAAAAAAAGCACAACGGATGGTTAGAATCCTAGGACAAATGGTGAAAGCAAAGTTATACAGACAAAATCTCACACAGAAGCATGCACATACACACTCACAAAAAGAGGATAATGTGAAAAAAATAATAAATCTTTCTCTCAATGTCCACCTCCTCAATTTGGTATGATTCCTTGTCTATTCATGTATTCCACAGATGCAGGGTAGATCAAGTTGTTTATGGAGCTTTAATCCGCTGCTTCTGAGCCTGCTGGGGGAGATTTCCCTTTCTCTTCTTTTTTCCGCACAGCTCCCGGGGCTCAGCTTTGGATTTGGCCCCACCTCTGCATGTAGGTCGCTGGAGGGCCTCTGTTCTTCACTCAGACAGGAAGGGGTTAAAGGAGCAGCTGCTTTGGGGGCTCTGGCTCATTCAGGCCGGCGGGGAGGGAGGGGTGCAGATGCGGGGCGAGACTGCGACAGCAGAGGCCGGCAGGACATTACACCAGCCTGAGGCATGCGGTGTGTTCTCCCGGGAATGTTGTCCCTGGATCCCGGGACCCTGGCAGTGGTGGGCTGCACAGGCTCCCAAGAGGGGCGATGGGGATAGTGACCTGTTCTCTCACACAGGCTTCTTGGTGGTGGCAGCAGCAGCCTTAGCATCTCATGCGCATCTCTGGGGTCCGCGCTGTTAGCCGCAGCTCGTGCCTGTCTCTGGAGCTCCTTTAAGCAGCACTCTTAATCCCCTTGCCTTGAGCACCAGGAAACAAAGAAGGAAGAAAAAGTCTCTTGCCTCTTCAGCAGGTCCAGACATTTCTCTGGACTCCCTCCCGCCTAGCCGTGGTGCACTAACTCCCTGTAGGCTGTGTTCACGCCGCCAACCCCAGTCCTCTCCCTGCGCTCCGACCAAAGCCGGAGCCTCAGCTCCCAGCCCCGCCCGCCCCGGCGTGTGAGCAGACAAGCCTCTCGGGCTGGTGAGTGCTGGTCGGCATCGATCCTCTGTGCAGGAATCTCTCCGTTTTGCCCTCCGCATCCCTGTTTTTGTGCTCTCCTCCACGACTCCGAAGTTTCCCCCTCCGCCACCCGCAGTCTCCACCTGCGAAGAGGCTTTCTATTGTGTGGAAACTTTTCCTCCTTCACAGCTCCCTCCCACTGGTGCAGGTCCCATCCTTATTCTTTTGTCTCTGTTTATTCTTTTTCCTTTTGCCCTATCCAGGTACGTGGGGAGTTTCTTGCTTTTTGGGAGGTCTGAGGACTTCTGCCAGCGTTCAGTAGGTGTTCTGTAGGAGTTGTTCCACGTGTAGATATATTTCTGGTCTGTCTGTGGGGCAGAAGGTCATCTCCGCGTCTTACTCTTCTGCCATATTCCCCGTCCTCAACCCCGTCTTCCCCCTCCTCAACCCATCCTCCCCCTCCTCAACCTTATTTTTAACATTAATGTAACATCAGCACGGTGCCAAGTTTTATATAAATTGGAACCAATATGGTGTCAAATTTACCAATTCATTCATTGGAAAATGAAATAAGAAAATAACACATTGTTATTAATGTCACATTTCCAAAATCAGTTGTGATTAACAATTTTTCCCTATAACAAATAGATGTCATATAGTATAAAAAAAGATGTTGTGAGTTGCTGATTGCATTCTGACACTAATTCTCACATACCAGCTGGGTGTCCTATAATTTAATTCAATGCTGACACTATATGAGTATCAGATCCCAAAGGTGAAAGTGCAAGATCCCCAATAAGGCTAACTTTACTTCAGATGCCACCCATAAGGAGGGTGCCCAGAGTACCCTCAGTTCTTCCAAGCTGACTACAAATTTGCAGTTTCCAACAGGTTTGATAATTTGTTTGATAATTCACTAGAAAATGCATAGAACTCAGGAAAGCACTATATTTATGATTATCATTTCATTATAAAGATTACAAATGAATAATCAGATGAAGAGATACATAGAGCAAGGTCTAGGAAGGTCCCAGGTACAGTAGTTTATGTTTTCTTGGAATCAGGCTGTGTCACTCTTTCAGTATATTCACATATTCACCAACCAGGAAGCTCCCATGAGCTTCAATGTCCAGACATTTTACATGGGGTGTCATTACATAAGCATGATTGGTTAAATAACTGACCATGTAAGTGAACTCAATATCCAGCCCTACTCGCCTCCTTGGATTTTGGGCAGCTGAAAGTTCCAACACTCTAATTATGCATTTGGCTTTTCTGATGACCAGCTCCCATCTTGAAGCTATGTAGCGGCTGCTATAGATCATTTCATTAACATAGAAGACATAATCCTATCACTCTGAAAATTCCAAGGGTTTTTGAAGCTCTGTGCCAAGAACCAGGGACTAGAAAATCAGATATAGTCTTTACTACTTCACATTAATTTTCTAGTGCCCAAAGTAGGACATAGTGGTAGTGTCTCTTCAACACCAAACTTCTGCTTCCTCTTGAGTATAACCCCTCAACCCACCCAGACTCAAACTTATTCTTTCTTTCTGTCCCTAAATTCTCTATCCACTCCACCATCATTAAGTGGATATGACTAATATCAGCTTCAAGTATGATAATCTCCCTTGGTGTTCATTGATTCGTTTGTTAACCCAAAATAATTATTTTAAAAGTGATATATGTATATAATAGGATATTACCCAGAAATAAAAAGAAGGAAATCTTGCCATTTGCTACAACATATATGAACTTTTAGGACATTATATAAGTGAAATAGGTTAGACAGAGAAACTCAAATATTGTATGATCTCATTTTCATGTGGAATCAAAAAAACTGAGCTCATAGAAATGAAGTAGTAGATTCTAGGGGCTGGAGGGTGGGGAAAATGGGGAGATGTTGGTCAAAAGTACAAATATCCAGTTAGAAGATGAATAAGTTCTGAGGATCCAATGTACATCATGGTGACTATTGTTAAAAATACTGTATTATAATTGAAAATTGCTAAGAGAGTTCATCTTAAATGTTCTCACTACACACCAAAGCAACTCTGTGAAGTGATGGATGTGTTAACTAACCTTATTGTGGAAATCATTTTACAGTATATACATATACCAAATTATCACATTGCACACCTTAAACTTATACATCATATGTCAATTATATCAATAATGCTGAAAAAATTATTATTATTATAATACCTACTATGTGTTAAGCATTATTCTTTGTTTGTGTCTCACAGCACTGTTCACTCTATGCCTTATAAGATAAAATTTTATGCATATCTTAATCTATCTTTGTATATTTATTTAACTTGGAGCTTGGTAATTATTTGTTATTGAATGTTGCCATCTACATACTAGAGGTTGCCATCTACCTATGAATTAATATATTAATTAAACAAATATTTATTTCTTATCTATAATATGCTGTGGGGCATGGCAGTGAATAAAGCACATGTCTTTTGGAGCTTATAATCTACAGGATATACAGACAACTAACAAATAAATGTAAAATATTAGGTTAAAATATAGGACAAGTACAAGTGATAATTTGTGTCATTTTAGTTAAGGAGGGTCATAAGAAAAAGCTCTGAAAAGATAAAATTATAGCAAAGGAAGGAAGCCACTGGATCAGGAAATGAGACATGAAACAATCTGGGAGAAGAATATTATAACAAGTGCAAAGACCTAGAAGTAACAATAAGTTTGTGGGTTTTAGCAACAGCAAGGTTAATGTAGTTAAGTCATAATGAGTTGGAGGATGGTAGGAGATGAGGTCAGTGAGCTAAAGAAGGGCCATATCATGTAGGACCTTGTAAGCCATGACAAGGCGTTTATATATTTTTTTCTCAGTACAGTAGATAACTACTTGGTTTTATCTTTGAAGAATTTTGAGCATGAGAGTGACACAATTTAATGTATATTTTAAAAAATCCCTCTACCAGCACTGTGAAAGACTGACTATATGGGGGCAAGAATGGAGCCATGTAGACCACTTAAGATACTATTATTATAGTTTAGACCAGAGATCAGTGGCTTGGATAAGGTAGCAGTTGAAGAGGTGAGAAAATATACTTGAGATATATTTTTTAAAAGAAGAGTGAATAGAATTTGATAATGGATTAGATGTAGAGTGGAAGGGAAAGAGAAAAATAAAATATGACCTCTGGGGTTTTGACCAAAGCAACCAAGTGAATGGTTTACTGACATGAGGAACGATTGATAAAGAACAAGATAGATGGGGAGTGGTGATGTAGTCAAGAGATGCATTTTACACATGTTAAATTTGATTTGTTATTAGGCAACAAGTAGTGTAGTCCCAAGGCAGTTGGACATAGGAGTCTATAGCTTATGGAAGTTCAAAGGCTGGACAAATTTGGGGTCATCAGAATATAAATCCTATTTAAAACCATTAAAAATTAAATCACCAAGAATATGAAGCTAAATAGAGATAAACAGAAAACATACAATATTTAATAAATGGGAAAGAAGAGTAGGAAAACTAAAATAAAGCTGAGAAGGAGATTCTAATGAGGTATGATGAAAACAAGGAGAATATCCTGCCCTAGATGAAACCAAGTCATAACAGTGCTTCAACAACAGAAAAGTGATCAACTGTGTTAAGTGCTGCTGAAAGATCAAATAAAATACAGATGAAAACTGACCATAGATTTGAAAAATATGGAGGTCACTGGGAATCACAATACAAGGTTTCAGTGCAGTTATGAGAACAAAATCTAATTAGAGTGTGTTTGGAAGACAATGAGATGTGGAAAATTTGAGAGACTAAGTGTAGACAACACTTTTGAATGGAGGTTTGCTGCATATATTATCATAGAAAAGGAGTAAGAAGTGGTAAATTATAAAGGATTTGGGCCCTACAGAAATTGTTTTTTTGCTGGTAGTGTTGTTGTTTAAGATGTGAAATATTTCAACATGTTTGTTGGTTGAGAACCTAGTGTACAGGGATAAATTGATGATGCAGGAAATAAGTTATTTTCAGGAGCAAAGTACATAATTGGAGTAAAGCAGATTATGTGGGTGCAGATACAGTGAGATGGGTAAATGTTTTAGTAGGAGCTTGTGATAGGCCTCTTCAGATACCTTCAATTTTATCAGTGAAATAACAGGCCAGTTAATCAGTTAAGGTGAGGAGAGGGAAGGCAATATTGGATGTTTGAGAAGAGGAGGTGTGAAATAGTTGCTAGGGCCAGAGGAACAGAGCATAAAAATGGACTTGCAATTAAAGTAGGAACACCTGGAAGTACTGAAATATCACTTCAAATTTTAGTCATAAACTTAAAATGAGACCATACATGGAAGTCTTAAACAAATAAGATGTAAACTACATTTGGAACTACTTGACTTCAGCAAACAGAAGAGCAAACAGAAGATTTGGTATCAAAGAGCTACCTTCCAGTCATAATATTAAGCCAAAATGGTCAATAAAATATACAGAGGCCAATGGGCACAAAAGGATCACTATTTGGGAAATTAGCTCTTGACACGAGCTTACTGCTTTTGGATACAGGGCTGGTTGCTATTGAAGGCAATAGTGATGGTGATGATGCTGATGTTTTTGTTTCAAGATATAGGTCCAGGGCCTCCAACCTCCTTCACAGAAGTAGAGAAGATACAGAGACAAGTTATTATGAGTGTCTCCATTTCATAGTATACAGTGTTTATGAGCTTCAAAGATGATAAATTCCATCTATTTGTCCTCCTATTTCCACATTATCCATTCTTCCCCACAATGGACACTCTATTTGCTTAGCTAAATTCATTACTCATAAAAGAAAGAGGAACACTCTTTTATTTTATTCAGAGATTTACTCTGAAGTGTGAGTGGAACTGCATATCAAATTTTGTATTAGACCTTAGTTTTATTAGTATCAACTCTGCTGCCTTCACAGTATCACTGAAACCATACCATGCAGATAAAGCCTCATAATGAGATCAGTTGTCAGCAAACTCTACTTGATATTATAGGAAGGATTCTGGTGGAACTCTACGTGTTACTTTGCTGATGCAACAAGACTATCCTGATTAGATCACAGTAAACCAGAAAAATGCTTGCCTTGATGCCATTTCTACATGAGGCACCTATGATAACACTCAGAAGGACTTGTTATTCCTTGGCACTATATATTGTATCTGGTTTTAGCTTTAACACACAGCAGGGAATTTACAGCCAGAGATTTTTGGCAAAAAAAAATGGTCAAGAGGAGGGAAATCAAGATGGTAGAGTAGGAGGATGCTGAGCTCACCTCCTCCCTTGAACACAAAATAAATAAATCTACATGTGGAGCAACTCTCATTGAAAACAAACTGGAGGCTGGCAGAAAGATTCACACAGAGTTGGGTAGGAAGGGAGGTGAAGCAATCAGGTAGGGACCTGCACCCCTAGCAGGGGAGACAGAAGAGAAGGGGCTATCACAGGCTTGGAGATCCACTCTGGGAAGTGAGAGACTGGAGCCAAATATCAGCACCCCAGCTCTGGGTTCTGACAACAAGAAGACAAGTCCCCTTAGCTGGTTTGAAAACCAGTGGGAGTTACAGGAAGGCTGTAAGAGACTGAGACTCCACTCATGAAGAGCACACACACACACACACACACACACACACACACACACACATGCTTGCTTACTCCCTGGAACAAGAGGAAGAAGGTTGAAAATGGCCCGGGGCTCTGGCCAGATTCCTTCAATTGCTCCAACATTCACCCCAGCCCACACCGGGTGCTTGCTCCAGCCCCTCTAGCTCGAGCACAGCTCTCCACTAGGATGAAAGTTGCCTTTGCCAAGGAGAATGTGCACATGGGTGGAATGGAGCCAGCTTGGACCTGGACCTGCATTTGAACACAGTGAAAACAACCATTATCAGAGTACACACAGAGGTGGCAGATAGAAAGCTACCTGAGGATCTGACTGGAGTGCCAGGAGCATCCCAGTGGGTGCCCTGGCTTGCACTAGGCATCTGATTCATCCCTATTGCTCTGGCACTGATTTGTAGTAGAGCAGAAGTGCCATTGCTGGGAGGAGACCACACACTTAGAGGGAGTGGAACCAGCTTGGGCTGGAACCTTAGGGCTTCTGCTCTGGCAACATGAACCCAATCTCACTGGTGATAGGGCAGTGATGGCCACTGAGCATAGGAGAAACTGTGGATTCTACCTGGTTCTGGCTCTAACTCCTCCATATCCAGCCCAACCTCCCACTGAAGTGGTAGATGCTAGCATACAAATGGGGAAGATGTGACCCATGCTCACTTTAGATACAACTCTCCCACCAAAGCCACTGGGCACATGCAGACTGCATAGGAGCACTCCCCCACAAAGACACACCTTCAAGACAAGTATAGGTAATTGTATCACACAATTCCATACAGACAAAGAAAATTAAACAAAATGGGAAGACAGAGAAATTTGTTTCAAATGAAAGAATACAAAAAAAAAAAAAAAAAACCCTGAAAAAGTCCCTAATGAAACAGAGATAAATAATTTACTAGATCAGGGGTTCAAAGCATCAGTAATAAAAATACTAACTGAACTTGGGGCAAGAATAGATTAAAATAGTGATAATTTTAGCAGGGAACTATAAAATTAATAAAGAATCAGTCAGAATAGAATACAAAAATTAAAATGAAAAATACACTAGAAGGCATCAGTAGCAGACCAGGTGATACTGAAGAAGGCATAAGTGATCTGGAAGACAGAATAATGGAATTCATTCAATCAGAGCAGCAAAAAGAAAAACAAATTAAAAAAATGAAAATAGTGTAAGGGGCCTCTGGGACAATGATAAGCATAATCACATTCTTATTATAGGACTTCCAGAAGGAGAAGAGTGAGAGTAAAGAGTTGAAAATTCATTTGATGAAATTATAGCTGAAAACTTCCCAAAGATGAAGAAAGAAATGGATTTCCACATCCAAAAATCACAGAGTTCCAAACAAGGTGAAACCCAAAAGAACTACACCAAGACATATCATCATTAGAATGGCAAAAGATAAAAAGAAAATTTTAGGGCTTCCCTGGTGGCGCATTGGTTGAGAGTCCACCTGCCGATGCAGGGGACACAGGTTCATGCCCCGGTCCAGGAAAATCCCACATGCCATGGAGCAGCTGGGCCCGTGAGCCACGGCCACTGAGCCTGCGTGTCCGGAGCCTGTGCTCTGCAACAGGAGAGGCCACAACAGTAAGAGGTCCGCGTACCGCAAAAAAAAAAAAAAAAAAAAATGAGAGAATTTTAAAAGCAGCAAGAGAAAAACAAAGAGCTATATAAAAGGGAACCCCCATAAGGCTATCAGCTGAATTTTCTGCAGAAACTTTGCATGCCAGTAGAGAGAGGCATAATATATTTAAAGTGCTGAAAGGGAAAACCTACAACCTAGAATATTCCACCCAGCAAGGTTATCATTCAGAGTTGAAGGAGAGATAAATAACATAGACAAGCAAAAACTAAGAGTTTATCAATACTAAACCAACCCTACAACAGGCATTAAAGGTTCTTCTTTAAGTGGAAAAGTAAAGGGTACAACAAGTAAAGAATTTATGGAAAAGGAAAATCCTACTAACAGAGGTAACTATTTAGTAACGTCTGTGGTTCAATCAATTAAATAAGCTAGTATAAAGATTAAAGACAAAAAATTGTAAAATTGAGCATAACTACAATGAACAGTTACGGGTTAGACAAGGAGATGTAATATATGACATCGAAAACACAAAATGTGGGGTAAGAGAGTAAAAACTATAGATATTTTAGAATGTGTTTGAAAGATTATCAGTTTAAAATAAGTTGATATAGTTATAGATCAACATATATGAACCCCGTGGTAATCATAAAAAAAAAAACTACAATAGATACACAAAAACTAGGGAGAAAGGAAAACAAGCATAACATCAAAGAAAATCAGCAAACCACAAGGAAGAAACTAAAAGAAGAATAAATGAACAGAGAAGAAAAAAACAAACAGAAAACAAGTAACACAATGGTAATGCATACATGCCTCTCAGTAATCACTTTAAATGTCAATGAACTAAATGTTCCAATCAAAAGATATATGGTGGCTGATTGGATAAAAAAACAAGACCCATTCATGTGTTGTATACAAGAGACTCACTTCAGAGCTAAAAACACACACAGACTGAAAGTGAGGGAATGGAAAAAGACATTTCATGCAAATGGACATGATGGAAAATCTGGGGTAGCAATACTCATATCAGACAAAGTAGACTTTAAAACAACATCTATTACAAAAGACAAAGATGGGCACTTTATAATGATATAGGGATAAACACAAGAAGAAGATACAATATTTGTTAACATAGACACACCTAATATAGGAGCACCTAAATATATAAAGCAAATATTAACAGACTTAAAGGGAAAATGACAATAATAGTAGGGATTTTAACACCACACTCACATCAATGGACAGATCATCAAGACAGAAAATTAATAAGGCAGCATTGGTCTTAAATGACATATTGGACCAGTTGGACTTAATAGATATCTACAGATATTCCATTCAAAGCTATCAGAATACATATGTTTTCAAGTGCACATGGAAAAATCTCCAGGATAGAACACATACTAGGTCACAAACCAAGTCTCAACAAATTTAAGAAGATAGAAATTATATCAAGCATTTTTTTTTCCTAATCACCACAACATGAAACTAGAAATCAATGATAGGAATAAAAATAGGAAAAACACAAATTTGTGATGAGTAAACAACATGCTACTAAAAAAAACTAATGGGTCAATGAAGAAATCAGAAAATACCTTGAGACAAATGAAAATAAAAATACAACTTTATAAAATCTCTTGGATGCAGCAAAAGCATGCTAGGAAGAAGTTTGTAGCTATGCAAGCCTAACTCAAGGAGCTGGGAATATCTCAAATAAACAGCTAACTTACCAACTAAGGAAATTAGAAGTAGAAAAATAAAGGCCAAAGTTAGCAGAAGGAAGGAAATAATAAAAATTACAGAGTAAATAAATGAGATAAAAATAGAAAAGATCAATAAAACCAAGAGCTGTTTTTTTTTAATATAAACAAAATTAATAAGCCTTTAGCCAGGATCATTAAGAGAGAAAGAGAAAGGACCCAAATAAACTAAATGCGAAATGAAATAGGAGAAACCACAGCTGATATCACAAAGATACAAAAAAATAAGAGAATACTATGAACAGTTATATGCCAACAAATTTGACAACCTAGAAGAAATGGATAAACAAGTAGAGACATACAATCTTTCAAGACTGAATCAGGAAGAAAAAGGTAAACTGAGAAGACTGATCATTAGTAGTGAAATTGAAGCAATAATCACAAAACTTCCAGCCAGCAAAAGTTTAGGACTGGAGAGCTTCACAGGGGTATTTTACCAAACATACAAAGAAGACCTAACACCAACCCTTCTCAAACTATTCTGAAAAGTTGAAGAAGAGGGAACACTTCCAAATGCATTCTATGATGCCACCATTACCATGATACCAAAACCAGACAAAGAAACTAAAAAAAAAAAAAAAAAAAAAGAATATTGCATGTCCTCTACAAACAGTGTCAGTTTTCCTTCTTCCTTTCCAATTGGATTCATTTTATTTATTTTTCTTCTCTGATTGCTGTGGCTAGGAATTCCAAAATTATGTTGAACTAAAGTGGAGAGAGTGGGCATCCTTGTCTTGTTCCTGATCTTGGAGGAAATGATTTCAGCTTTTCACTGTTGAGTATGATGTTAGATGTGGGTTTGTCATATATGCCATTATTTTGTTGAGGTATGTTCCCTCTATGCTCACTTTCTGGAGAATGCTTTTGTTTTTAATCATAATTGGGTGTTGAATTTTATCAAAGGTATTTTCTGCATCTATTGAGATCATTATATTGGTTTTTATTCTTCAGTTTGTTAATGTGGTGTATCACATTGATTGATTTGCAGATATTGAAAAATCTCTACATCCCTGGGATAAATCCCACTTAATCATTGTGTATGATCCTTTTAATGTATTGTTGCATTCTGTTTGCTGGTATTTTGTTGAGGATTTTTGAACCTATGTTCATCAATGATATTGGCCTGTAATTTTCTTTTTTGATATCTTTGTCTGGTTTTGGTATCTGGGTGGTGCTGGCATCATAGAATGAATTTGGGAGTCTACCTTCCCCTGCAAATTTTTGGAATAGTTTCAGGATAGATTTTCTGCCTATGTTCCTAGAGGAAACAGGCAGAACATACTTTGACATAAATTGCAGCAATATTGTTTTGGATCTGTCTCCTAAAGTAAAAGAAATAAAACTAAAAATAATTAAATGGGACCTAATTAAACTTAAAATGTGTTTCACAGGAAAGGAAACCATGAACAACATGAAAAAGCAAGCTACTGAAAGGGAGAAAATATTTCCAAATGATATGACTGAAAAAGGATTAATATCCAAACTATATAAACATCCACTGTGGAAAACAGTATGGAGGTTTCTCAAAAAAACTAAAAATAGAACTACCATATACCCAGCAATTCCACTCTTTGGTATATATCCTAAAAAAACAAAGACACTAATTTGAAAAGATATGTGCACCCTAATGTTCATAGCAGCATTATTTACAATTGCCAAGATATAAAAACAACCTAAGTGTCCATCTACAGAAGAATGGATAAAGAAGATGTGATATATATATATATATATATATATATATGTGTGTGTCTGTGTGTCTGTGTGTGTGTCTGTGTTATATAACATATATATGTTATATATATCTAACAAATGAATATCACTCAGCCATATAAAAGAACAAAATTTTGCCATTTACAGCAACATGGATAGACTTGGAGAGCATTATGCTGAGTAAAATAAGTCAGACAGAGAAAGACAAATACTGTGTGATATCACTTATATGTAGAATCTAAAAAATACAACACAATGAGCTAGTGAATATAAGAAAAAGAAGCAGATTCACAGATATACAGCACAAAGTAGTGGTTACCAGTGGGGGAAGAGAGGCAATTTAGGGCTGGAGGAGTGGTAGACACAAACTATTCGGTATAAGATATTCGGTATAAGATATAAGGAATATTGTACAACACAGGGATTGTAGCCAATATTTTTTTAGTAACTGTAAATGGACAGCAACCTTTAAAAATTGTATAAAAGTAAAAAAAAATAAGTAAAAAAAATAAACATAAAAAAGAATATGTGGGAAAAATTACAAAAAAAATATTACAGGTCAATATCTCTGATAAATATAGATGAAAACAACCTCAAATAATAGTAGCAAACAGAATCCAACAATATGTAAAAAGGATAATACACCATGATCAAGTGGGATTTATTCCAGACATGCAAGGGTGGTTTAATATCCACAAATCTATCAATGTGGTACACCACAGTAACAAAAGAAGGAATAAAAATCACAAGATCATCTCAATAGATGCCAAAAAGAATTTGACAAAGTTAAGCATCGATTTATGATAAAATCTCTTATCAAAGTTTGTGTAGAGGAAACTAATCTCAACATATCTCAATATAATAAAGGCTATTCATGAGAAAACTGCACCAGAGTATACTCAATGGTGAAAGGCTAAAATCTTTCCCTCTAAAATCAAGAAAATGAAAAGGAGCCCACTCTTGCATCTTTTATTTAACACAATATTAGATGTCTTAGCCACAGCATTTAGAGATGAAAAAAATTAAAGCCATACAAATTAGAAAGAAAAAGTAAAACTGTCACTATTTGCAGATGACATACTACATATAGAAAATCCTAAAGTCTCTACCAAAAAAACTATTGGAAGTAATAAAAGAAATTCTGTAAAATTTCAGGATACAAGATTAACATACAGATATCTGCTGCTTTTCTATACACTAATAATCAGCTATCAGAAAGAGAAAGCAAGAAAAAAAATCCAATTTAAGATCACATCTAAAAGAATAAAATAACTAGAAATAAAATTACCAAGGAGATGAAAGACCTATACTCTAGAAACTATAAAAAATTTATGTAGGAAATTGAGGATGATGATATAAAGGAATTAAAATGTATTCTGTGTTCATGAATTGCAAGATTTAATATTGCTAAATTGTCCATACTACACAAAGCCATCTACAGATTTAATGCAATCCGTACCAAAACATCCATGACATTTTCCACAGTACTAAAACAAATAATCAAAAATTACATTGAACAAAAAAAGACCTTGAACACCCAAAGCAAAAGAGAAAAATGAACAAAGCTGGAAGTATCACACTCCCTAACTTCAGAATGTACTACAAAGCTACAGTAATCAAAGAATTATTTTACTGGCAGAAAAAGTAGTCACATAAATCAATGGAATAAAATAAAGAGTCCAGAAAAAAAAATCCATGCACTTATCGTCAATTAAATTATGACAAAGGAGGCAAGAATATACAATGGAGAAAAGAGAGTCTGTTCAATAAGTGGTGCTGGGAAAAGTGGACACCTATATGTAAAAGAATAAAATTAGTACATTTTCTTAAGCCATTCACAAAAATTAACTCAAAATGGATTAAAGACCTAAATGTAAGACTGGAAAACATAAAATGTCTAGAAGAAATCATAATTAGGACAATCTTTGACATAAATTGTAGCAATATTTCTTTGGATCTCCTAAAGCAAAGGAACAAAAGCAAAGGAACAAAAGAAAAATATACTGATGTTACTTAATTAAACTTAAAAGGTTTTGCACAGCAAAAGAATCTGTCATCAAAACAAAAGCACAGCTTAATGAATGGAAGAAAATATTTGTGAATGATATGACCAATAATATGTTAATATCCAAAAATATATACACAGCTCATGCAAATCAACATCAAAAAGAAGTCCAAGTTTTAAAAGAGCAGAAGGCCTGAATAGACATTTTTCAAAAAGACATGCAGATAGCTAATTGTCACATGGAATAATTCTCACTAATCATAAGAGAACTGTAAATCAAAAACACAATGACCTGGGGCAGGACAGAACTAAAGATGTAGACATAGAGAATGGACTTGAGGACATGGGGAGAGGGAAGGGTAAGCTGGGACAAAGTGAGAGAGTGGCATGGACATATATACACTACCAAACGTAAAATAGATAGCTAGTGAGAAGTAGCTGCATAGCACAGGGAGATCAGCTCAGTGCTTTGTGACCACATAGAGGGCTGGGATAGGGAGGGTGGGAGAGGGACACAAGAGGCAGGAGATATGGGGATATATGTATATATATAATTGATTCACTTTGTTATAAAGCAGAAACTAACACACCATTGCAAAGCAATTATACACCAATAAAGAAGTTAAAAAAAAAACATGATATCACCTCACACCAGTCAGAATGGCTACAGTCCAAACAAAGAATAAATATAAAAAAACAGACACACAGAAAGAGGAAAACAAATAAAACTAGTGCTATCCAAGTAGAAGAAGAATTGGGGGAGGGGCAAAATAAGGGTAGAGGATTTTTCTTTAATTTTTTTTAACATCTTTATTGGAGTATAATTGCTTTACAATGGTGAGTTAGTTTCTGCATTATAATAAAGGGAATCAGTTATACATATACATATGTCCCCATATTTCTTCCCTTTTGTGTCTCCCTCCTTCCCACCCTCCCTATCCCACCACTCTAGGCAATCACAATTCACCGAGCTGATCTCCCTATGCTATGTGGCTGCTTCTCCCTATCAATCTATTTTACGTTTGGTAGTGTATATATGTCCATGACACTCTCTCACTTTGTACCAGTTTACCCTTCCCCCTCCCTGTATACTCAAATCTATTCTGTAGTAGGTCTGTGTCTTTATTCCTGTCTTGCAGCTAGGTTCTTCATGACCACTTTTTTTTTATATTCCATATATATATGTGTTACCATACGGTATTTGTTTTTCTCTTTCTGACTTACTTCACTCTGTATGACAAATCTATGTCCATCCACCTCACTACAAATAACTCAGTTTCATTTCTTTTTATGGCTGAGTAATATTCCATTGGATATATGGGCCACACCTTCGTTATCCATTCATCTGTTGATGGACACTTAGGTTGCTTCCATGTTCTGGCTATTGAAAATAGAGCTGCAATGAACATTGTGGTACATGACTATTTTTGAATTATGGTTTTCTCAGGGTATATGCCCAGTAGTGGGATTACTGGGTCGTATGGTAGTTCTATTTTTAGTTTTTAAGAAACTTTCATACTGTTCTCCATAGTGGCTGTATCAGTTTATATACCCACCAACAGTGCAAGAGGGTTCACTTTTCTCCACACCCTCTCCAGCATTTATTGTTTGTAGATGTTTTAATGATATCCATTCCGACCCATGTGAGATGGTATCTCATTGTAGCTGTGATTTGCATTTGTCTACTGATTAATGATGTAGAGCATTCTTTCATGTGTTTGTTGGCAATCTGTATATCTTCTTTGGACAAATGTCTATTTAGGTCTTCTGCCCATTATTGGATTTTTTGTTGTTGTTGTTTTTTGGGTTTTTTTTTTTTGATATTGAGATGCATGCTTGTAAAGTTTGGAGATTAATCCTTTGTCAGTTGCTTTATTTGCAAATATTTTATCCCATTCTGAGGGTTCACTTTTCATCTTGTTTAAGGTTTCCTTTGCAGTGCAAAAGCTCTTAAGTTACATTAGGTTCCATTTATTTATATTTGTTTTCCTTTCCATTTCTCTAGGAGCTGAGTCAAAAAGAATCTTGCTGTGATTTATATCATAGACGGTTCTGTCTTTGTTTCCTCTAAGATAGTGTCTGGCCATACATTTAGGTCTTTAATCTATTTTGAGTTTTTGTGTATTGTGTTAGGGAGTGTTATAACTTCATTCTTTTACATGTAGCTGTCCAGTTTTCCGAGCACCACTTATTGAAGAGGCTGTCTTTTCTCCACCGCATATTCTTGCCTTCTTTATCAAAAGTAAGGTGACCATATGTGTGTGGCTTTATGTCTGGGCTTTCTATCCTGTACCATTGATCTATATTTCTGTTTCAATACCAGTACAATACAGTCTTGATTACTGTAGCTTTGGAGTATAGTCTGAAGTCTAGGAGACTGACTCCTCCAGCTCAGCTTTTCTTTCTCAAGATTGCTTTTGCTATTTGTGTTCTTTTGTGTTTCCATACAAATTATAAAATATTTTGTTCTAGTTCTGTGAAAAATGTCAGTGGTATTTTGATAGGGATTGCATTGAATCTATAGATTGCTTTGGGTAGTAGAGGCATTTGCACAATGTTGATTCCTGCAATCCAAGAACATGGCATATCTCTCTATCTATTTGTATCATCTTTAATTTCTTTCATCAGTGTCTTATAATTTTCTGCATACAGGTCTTTTGTCTCCTTAGGTAGGTTTATTCCTATATATTTTATTCTTTTTATTGCAGTGGTAAATGGGAGTGTTTTCTTAATTTCACTTTCACATATTTCATCATTAGTGTATAGGAATGCAAGAGATTTCTGTGCATTTTTTTTGTATCCTGCTAGATTACCAAATTCATTGATTAGCTCTAGTAGTTTTCTGGTAACATCTTTAGGATTATCTATTTATAGTATCATGTCATCTGCAAACAGTGACAGCTTTACTTCTTCTTTTCTGATTTGGATTCCTTTTATTTCTCTTTCTTCTATGACTGCTGTGGTGAAAACTTCCAAATCTATGTTGAATAATAGTGGTGAGAGTGGGCAACCTTGTCTTGTTCCTGATCTTAATGGAAATGGTTTCAGTTTTTCACCATTGAGGATGATGTTGCTGTGGGTTTTTCATATATGGCCTTTATTAAGTTGAGGAAAGTTCTCTCTAAGCCCACTTCCTGGAGTGTTTTAATCATAAATCATTGTGGAATTTTGTCAAAAGCTTTTTCTGCATCTATTGAGATCATCATATGCTTTTCTCCCTCAATTTTTAAATATGGTGTATCACAGAGCTTGATTTGTGTATATTGAACAATCCTTGCATTCCTGAGATAAACCCCACTTGATCATGTTGTATGATCCCTCTAATGTGCTGTTGGATTCTGTTTGCTAGTATTTTGTTGAGGATTTTTGCATCTATTTTCATTAGGGATATTGCCCTGTAGTGTTCTTTCTTTGTGAAATCTTTGTCTGATTTTGGTAACAGGGTGATGGTGGCCTTGTAGAATGAGTTGGGAGTGTTACTCCCTCTGCTATATTTTGGAAGAGTTTGAGAAGGATACGTGTTAGTTCTTCTCTAAATGTTTGATAGAAGTCACCTGTGAAGCCATCTGGTCCTGGGCTTTTGTTTGTTGGAAGATTTTTAATTGCAGTTTCAATTTCAGTGCTTGTGATTTGTCTCTTCGTATTTTCTATTTCTTCCTGGTTCAGTCTCATAAGATTGGGCATTTCTAAGAATTTGTCCATTTCTTCCAGGTTGTCCATTTTATTGGCATAGAGTTGCTTTTAGTAATCACTCATGATCCTTTGTATTTCTGCAGTGTCAGTTGTTACTCCTCCTTTTTCATTTCTAATGCTATTGATTTGAGTCTTCTCCCTTTTTTTCTTGATGAGTCTGGCTAATGGTTTATCAACTTTGTTTAGCTTGTCAAAGAACCAGCTTTTAGTTTTGTGATCTTTGCTATAGTCTCCTTCATTTCTTTTTCATTTATTTCTCATCTGATCTTTATGATTTCTTTCCTTCTGCTAACTTTGGGGTTGTTTTGTTCTTCTTTCTGTAATTGTTTTAGGTGTAAGTTTAGGTTGTTTATTCGAGATGTTTTTTGTTTCTTAAGGTAGGATTGCAATGCTATAATCTTCCGTCTTAGAACTGTTTTGGTGAATCCCATAGTTTTTGGGTCATTGTGTTTTCATTGTCATTTGTTTCTAGGTATTTTGATTCCCTCTTTGATTTCTTCAGTGAGCTCTTGGTTATTAAGTAGTGTATTGTTTAGCCTCCACGTGTTTGTATTTTTTACAGATTTTTTCCCTGTAATTCATATCTAGTCTCATAGAGTTGTGGTTGGAAAAGATAATACAATTTCAATTTATTATATTTATCACGGCTTAATTTGTGAACCAAGATATGATCTATCCTGCAAAATGTTCCATGAGCACTTGAGTAGAATGTGTATTCTGTTGTTTGGGGTTGGAATCTCCTAAAATATCAATTAAGTCCAACTTGTTTAATGTATCATTTAAAGCTTGTGTTTCCTTATTTATTTTCTTTTTGGATGATCTGTCCATTGGTGAAAGTGGGGTGTTAAAGTCCCCTACTATGATTGTGTTACTGTCCGTTTCAACTTTTATTGCTGTTAGTATTTGCCTTATGTATTGAGGTGCTCCTATGTTGGGTGCATAAGTATTGTCAATTTTTATATCTTCTTCTTGGATTGGTCCCTTGATCATTATGCAGTGTCCTTCTTTGTCTCTTGTAATATTTGCTTTAAAGTCTATTTTGTCTGAAATGAGAATTTCTACTCCAGCTTTCTTTTGATTTCCAGTTGCATGCAACATCTTTTTCCATCCCCTCAGTTTCCCTCTGTATGTATCCCTAGGTCTGAAGTGGGTCTCCTGTAGACAGCATACATATGGGTCTTGTTTTATATCCCTTCAGCCAGTCTATGTCTTTTCATTGGATTTTAATCCATTTACATTTTCGGTAATTACCAATATGTGTGTTCCTATTTCTATTTTCTTAATTGTTTTGTGTTTGTTATTGTAGCTCTTTCCCTTCTCTTGTGTTTCCTGCTTAGAGAAGTTCCTTTAGCATTTGTTGTAAAGCTGGTTTGTTGGTGCTGAATTCTCTTAGCATTTGCTTGTCCATAAAGCTTTTAATTTCTCTGTCAAATGTGAATGAGAACCTGACTGCGTAGTGTAATCTTGGTTGTACGTTTTTCTCCTTCATCACTTTAAATATGTCCTGCCATTCCCTTCTGGCTTGGAGAGTTTCTGCTGAAAGATCAACTGTTAACCATATAGGGCATCCCTTGTGTGTTATTTTTTCCCTCATTTCTTTTAATATTTTTTCTTTGTATTTAATTTTTGATAGTTTGATTACTTTGTGATTGGCCAGTTTCTCCTTGGATTTATCCTGTATGCGACTCTCTGTGCTTCCTGGACTTCATTAACTACTTCCTTTCCCATACTGTGGAAATTTTCAACTATTATCACTTCAAATATTTTCTCAATCCCTTTCTTTTTCTCTTCTTTTTCTGGGACCCCTATAATTCGAATGTTGATGCATTTAATGCTTTCCCAGTGGTCTCTGTGAGTGTCCTCAATTCTTTTCATTCTTTTTTCTTTATTCTACTCTGCAGTAGTTATTTCAAATATTTTATCTTCCAGGTCACTTATTCGTTATTCTGCCTCAGTTATTCTGCTCTTGATCCCTTCTTGAGAATTTTTAAGTTCATTCATTGTGTTGTTCATCACTCTTTGCTTACTCTTTACTTCTTCTAGGTCCTTGTTAATCATTTCTTGTATTTTCTCCATTCTGTTTCCAAAATTTTGGATCATCCTTACTAACATTATTTTTAATTCTTTTTCAGGCAGACTGCCTACTTCCTCTTCATTTGTTAGGTCTGGTGGGTTTTTGCCTTACTCCTTCACCTGCTGTGTCTTTCTCTGTCTTCTCATTTTGCTTAAGTTACTGTGTTTGCAGTCTCCTTTTCGCAGGCTGCAGGACATCATTACCGTTTTTGTTGGTATTTGTCCCCAGTGGCTAAGATTGGTTCAGTGGGTAGTGTAGGCTTCCTGGTGGAGGCGACTTTTGCCTTTGTTCTGGTGGATGAAGCTGCATCTTGTATTTCTGGTGGGCAGGTCCACGTCTGGTTTGTGTTTTGGGGTGTCTGTGGCCTTATGATGATTTTAGGCATACTCTCTACTAATGGATGGGTTTGTTTTCCTGTCTTGCTAGTTGTTTGGTATAGGTTGTCCAGCACTGTAGCTTGCTGGTCATTGAGTGGAGCTGGGTCTTGGTGTTGGAATGGAGATCTCTGGGAGATTTTTGCCATTTGATATTACATGGAGGTGAGAGGTCTCTTGTGGACCAGTGTCCTGAACTTGGCTCTCCCACTTCAGAGGCACAGCTCTGATGCCTGGCTGGAGGACCAAGAGCCTTTCATCCATATGAGTCAGAATAAAAGTGAGAAAAGAAAGAAAGAATAAAATAAAATAAAAATTATTAAAATAAAAAATAATTATTAGAAAAATTTTTTCTTTGTAATTCTATTTTATTTATTTTTCTTCAAGTTTTATTGATTTAATTGACATACAGCACTTTGTTTGAGTACAGCATAATGATTTGACTTACGTACATCATGAAATGATTATCACAGTAAGTTTAGTGAACATCTATCATCTCATATATACACAACATTTAAGAAATGGAAAAAAATATTTTCCTTGTGATGAGAACTCTTAGGATTTACTCTCTTAATCACTTTCATATATAAAAAATAATGAAAGAAAGAAGAGTTCAACCAAAACAAATAACAAATCTACCAATGATAACAAGTACTAAAAACTGTACTAAAAAAAAGAAAAAAGGAGAGATATAACCCAGGAGAAATGCTAAATGCAAAGCTATACACACAAAATCACACAGAGAAGAATACACATTCACAAAAATAGAAAAAGGGGAAAAAATATATATCGTTGCTCCCAAAGTCCACCTCCTCAATTTGGGATGATTGTTGTCTATTCAGGTATTCCATAGATGCAGGGTACATCAAGTTGATTGTGGAGATTTAATCTGCTGCTCCTGAGGCTTCTGGGAGAAATTTCCCTTTCTCTTCTTTGTTTGCACAGCTCTAGTGGTTCAGCTTTACATTTGGACCCGCCTCTGTGTGTAGGTTGCCTGAGGGTGCCTGTTCTTCGCTCAGAGAGCATGGGGTTAAAGGAGTAGATGATTCAGGGGCTCTGGCTCACTCAGGCCGGGCATAGGGAGGATTACAGAATACGGGGCAAGCCTGTGGCAGCAAAGGTCGGCGTGACGTTGCACCAGCCTGACGCACACCGTGCCTTCTCCCAGGGAAGATGTTCCTGGATCACGGGACTCTGGCAGTGGCGGGCTGCACAGGCTCCCGGGAGGGGAGGTGTGGATAGTGACCTGTGCTTGCACACAGGCTTCCTGTTGGCTGCAACAGCAGCCTTTGCATCTCGTGCCTCTCTTTGTGGTCTGCCCTGGTAGCCACGGCTGGCGCCTGTCTCTGGAGCTCTTTTAAGTGGCACTCTTAATCCCCTCTCCTCGCACACCAGGAAACAAAGAGGCAAGAAAAGGTCTCTTGGCTGTTCAGCAGCTCCAGACTTTTTCCCGGACTCCCTTCCAACTAGCTGTGATGCACTAGCCCCTTCAGGCTGTGTTCACACAGCCAACTCCAGTCCTCTCCCTGGGATCTGACCTCCGTAATCCGAGCCTCAGCTCCCATCCCCCACCCATCCCAGCGGGTGAGCAGACAAGTCTCTCGGGCTGCAGAGTGGTGGTCCTCTGTGTGGTAATCTCTCCACTTTGCCCTCTCCACCTCTGTTGTTGCACTCTCCTCCTTGGCTCTGAAGCTTCCCCCGTCTGCCTCCCACAGTCTCCGCCTGTGAAGGGACTTTTTAGTGTGTGGAAACCTTTCCTCCTTCACAGCTCCCTCACACTGGTGCAGGTCCCATCCCTATTCTTTGGTCTCTGTTTTTTCTTTTGCCCTACCCAGGTACATGTGGAGTTTCTTGCCTTTTGGGAGGTCTGAGGTCTTCTGCCAGAGTTCAGTAAGTGTTCTGTAGGAGTTGTTCCACATACAGATGTATTTCTGATGTATTTGTCAGGAAGAAAGTGATCTCCACGTCCTCCTCTTCTGCCATCTTGAACCCCCCCCCTTTTTTTCTCCTTTTCTTTGTGCTTCCTCTAGTTTCGCTTGCTGACAGGATGCCACATGCAGACTCCTTGCACCAGGACGGCCCTACAGACCAGATTTCTTCCAGCCAAATGGGTGCTCTGGACACCTGCAGGGTAGAGAATTAAGAGGTATGATCTGCTATGTATAAAATAAATAAGGTACAAGGATATATCGTAGAGTGCAGGAAATATAGTCAATATTTTATAACATTAAATGGAGTATAATCTTTAAAAATATTGAATTACTAATTTGTACACCTGAAAGTAGTATAATTTTGTAAATCAGCTATGCTTTATTTTTAAAAGTGGACATGATGACAAGAAGATGAATGAACTACTATGCAACTGGGTATACTTTTAATATTATACTGCATTTTATTGTTTCCCAAGCATGTTTGTATACATTTGATTTTCACAGTCTTATAAGTTTGCCAGGAAAGTTTATTATTTATATTTTTCAGTAAGAAAATTGTAGCTTAAACTGAATTTCTGAAAACTACATAAATAGTAAATAGCAGAGCCGTAGTAAACTCACTTCTCCTGAAAGAGTGTTTTTTCCACCACTATACAGTTTTTTTCAAATGACCCCAATTATATTTCAACCAGTTTTTCATGAATGCCTAATCTGTGCCAAGCAATATATTATATGTTAGAGATACAATTATTTTTACTTTTAATTCATTTGTTAAAAGATTATTAGTTCATTTTTATTATATAAAAATGAATAATATGTATGAATTACAGGAGATTTGGGAAATACCAAAGTTATGGAAAAAATAATATAGAACAGTTCAATCATAATTTCTAGTACCATATAGCAGCTGTCCCCAACATTTTGGCACCAGGGACTTGTTTTTTGGAAGACAATTTTTCCACAGACCAGGAAGGGAGAATGGTTTTAGGATGATTCAAGCACATTATATTTATTGTGCACTTTATTTTTATTATTATTACATTGTAATATATAATTAAATAATTATACAACTCACCATAATGTAGACAGGGGGCAGAGCTCAGGCAGTAATGCCAGTGATGGGGAGTAGTTGTAAATACAAATGAAGTTTCTCTTGCTCACCCACCACTCACCTCCTGCTGTGTGACCTTGTTCCTAACAGGCTACAGACTGGTACTGGTCTATGGCCCAGGGGTTGGGGATCCCTGTCATATAGTTTCATCTTCTTTCTCTTAAACCTTAAAAATTTGGCATGCCTACTTGGATGATGTAAGCAAAATCAAATGGAAAATCATAGAAAAGGTTTTGGATGGGTTATTGAAGAAGAGGTATTAAAGTATACCACTATGATTGTGGGTTGTCATACTCTCCTTGTAATTATTTCAATCTGCTTTAGATACTTTGAGGCTATGCTATTAAGTGCACTCAACTTTAGAACTGTTATCTTCTTGGAAATTGCTTATTTTATCATTCTGTACTGACCCTCTTTATTACTAATAATATTTTTGCCTTATAATCTGTTTTCTCTGATATTAACATAAACACATTAGATTTCTGTTCCCACCTCTTTGCTTTGAATCTATCTGTGTACTTATGTTTTAGATGTATTTCTCACAAATAATTCATAATTAATTTTTTAAAGTTTTCTATCTAGTCTATCTTTGCCATTTAATTGGAAAGATTAGTCTACTTATATGTGTTGTGATGACTGACACATTTAGATTTTTCTACTGTCATCTTGTATTTTTAATAATTCTGCCTTTTCTATGCTTTCTTTAACTTCTTTTTCTGCCTTATATTACGTTTCTTTTTCCTCTACTCATGTTGATATACATTTTATTTACATTTTTCTTTTGATTACCCTTAAAAATTGGCATACCTACTTGACTTAACAATATTTAATGTCATTCCATATCTTTATTTTCTACTATCCTTCTGAATATTATGAGTACCTTATAATAATTTAACTCCAGTCTTCCTTTACCATTTTACCATATTTTCCAGTACTTTTGTTTTGTCTTGTTTTTATACTATCTAATAAGTTGTTTTCTTGCTCTTGTTTCTGTTCTTTTTGTTGTTGCTCTCATTGTTGTTATATAGTTAATTCTTGTCCTCACTCTTGCATAATGATTTACCTGGATATAAAATTCTATATAGGAAGTTATTTTCTCTGAAAGCTGAAAATGATTTGTGTGTGTGTGTGTGTGTTACATGGGCCTCTCACTGTTGCGGCCTCTCCCATTGCGGAGCACAGACTCTGGACATGCAGGCTCAGCGGCCATGGCTCACAGGCCTAGCTGCTCTGTGGCATGTGGGATCTTCCCAGACTGGGGCATGAACCCGTGTCCCCTGCATCGGCAGGCAGACTCAACCACTGCACCACCAGGGAAGCCCGCTGAAAATGATTTATTGATTAATGTCTATTATTGCTACTAATAAAGTCCCCTGTCTATTTTTATTTGTGAGTACTCTTTTCTCTCTGATTGCTTTTAGGATCTTCTTTTTATATTTTATGTGAAGTTTCTCTATAATGTGTATAGCATTGAGTTAGTTCTATTTATCCTTCTCCGTTTTAACTCTAATTTTTTTTCTGTGTATATTTGTCTTTCTTCAATTCTGGAAAACTCTAAGTCACTCTTTCTTTGAATATTGCTTCTCCACTATTTTCTCTATTCTCTCCTCTGTAACTCAGAACACATATATCCTAGACTTTTTAGTTCATTTGTCTATGTATCTGAACTTCTCTTTCATATTTTCCTTCTCTTTATTTACCTATAGTACACTATGGATAAATTTATTAGATTTACCATTGAGATCATTAATATTCTCCTCAGTGGTTGTGATGCAAGGAACAGGATTGTATGGCACAGCATTATAAAATCTCTCTTAGCAATGCACTAGAGGTTTCTATGATATAAAATCTCTGAGGACTCTCACTGTTTCATGATTGTAATTTGATTTATTTTTCATCCTCCTGCTCTTTCATTTCCTCTCTCTTTCCTCTATTTTATTTTTTTTTTAGATTTTTAAAAATTATTGATTTTATAAAATAAACATTGGTTGGAGGAAAAACTTGGAATCATGTTTTTGTCAGTTGTCAGATTTCAATTTGTTTTGAAATTCAATTTTCCTGTAGAAAAAAGTGAATAAATTGAGTGAAAATGACTCTGCTTTGACAAACAGCTCACTGGAACCAGAGACTCCCTCTATTCCCAGAAAGGGAGTTTGCATCCAAGCCCAGCTTCCCCCTGGACCTGTGCTTCCTTCCACCAAACAGGGATCCCATTGACACCAAGTTCTTCATATTCTGGGAATATAGCATTACAAACAGCTCTTGCATACAAAAGATCCCCTAAATCAAGACTGCCTAGTTACTAGCAGTCTATGTAGTTAGTTCTCTGCTGACAAGACTGCTTTTTTCACACTGGTCCCACAGGAGAAGTATGTTCATTTACTGGGTCACAGACCCATACTATTGGATAATATGTGCAGGACCTACTAAACTTTTCTAGGTGATGCTAGATTAAAGAGACCTATACTTTAGTTCCCTTGCATATGTAAATGTCCTTGCTTCATATAAGTCCTCTTAATAAAATCTATTCTTTAACTCATGCAGTGGGAAATTATGTTTTTCCCAAATCCTGATGTACATCTGATGGATTTGAGTTGCTTATCATATATTGTTTTCTGGAAAGCTTTATGACTTTGAATTGTAGGGATTTTGAGGCTAAATCCAGGTTTATTGTGAGAAATAATTTTATTTTTCATAATAACAACTATTAACAAATAACATTTTTATGTTTACAATGTGCCAGTCACTGTGATACATGCTTTACATACATTATATTTCATCTTCACAACAGCCCTGTGAGATCAATACTATAATTACTCCCACCACACAGATGAGGAAACTGTGGGTTATAAATGTTAAGTAAGTTGTCAAAGGTCACACAACAAGTTAGTGGTAAAACAATGATTAGAACTCAAATCTATATGACTCTATACCTCAAACTATTAACTGCCATGCCAAGATTTCTCAAACTTTACAAATGGTCCTTTTCAAAATCTAACATTACAGATCCCCAATGTTTATTTAAATTATTTTTCCCTTTACTTTGGTACTTAAATGAACACAGCATAAAGTATAAATTCCTTATTTTTATAACTTATACAAATAATGCAAAATTGCAAGACAAATTTTAAAATTAATTACAAACAAAACTATGAAATAAATTGTATAAAGTTAATACTATTAATTTAATGTCATAGATGATACTATTATCTTAAACTAAAAAATAAATTTGTTTTTAACAATCAATCCTCTTTACTGAAGAATTAATTGATTAGTATCATAAGATGTAATACTAAAAACTATAAAAAATAACATTTAATGAAGCATTCTTTATTGAATAATTTCTAAGTAGTTAATGCTTCATTACTTATTGTGAGTGAAGAATGGCTAGTTGGTATAGAGAAAAATGAGTGTATAATTTGAATATGTTAGTAAAAGTTACTGCCCAGCATTATTCAATTTTAACATTGCAATATTACTATGTGCTGTGATATTATTCAGTCCTCCCATAAATTTTCTTTAATTGAACTACAGTAAAACCTTCATTTGCCATGAGGTCATTGGACATTCACTTGTGTAAATACATCATTTATGTGTGAAGTTCTCTCTGTTATTAATCTTATTACCTCCAGCAATTTTTATTGCTCCCTTAGTTCATTTTTAGGGCATTGAATCAAAGTCTTATTTTACTGATAAATAAAACAATTGAAGCTCATGTTTTATGAAAATGTCCCTCAGTAGTGACACATCATACCAAAAGAAAGGTTTTATTTAAACAATAATTGGAACAAAATCTCAAATTCTCTTGGAAATTTAAAGCACACCAATGATCTCAAGATTCAGTTTGAGGGGGACCTTCAAGATGGTGAAGGATTAAGAGGTTGAGATCACCTTCCTCCCCACAAATACATCAAAAATACATGTACATGTGGAACAACTCCTACAGAACACCTACTGAACCTGGCAGAAGAACTCAGACTTCCCAAAAGATAAGAAAATCCCCATGTACCTGTGTAAGACAAAAGGAAAAAGAAAAAAACAGAGGCAAAAGAATAGGGACAGGACTTGCACCTTGGGGAGGGAGCTGTGAAGGAGGAAAAGTTTCCACAACTAGGAAGTGCCTTCACTGGCAGAGACAGGGAGTGGGTCGGGGGGAAGCTTCAGAACCACGGAGGAAAGCACAGCAACAGCAGTGTAGAGGGAAAAGCATAGAGATTCCCTCACAGAGGATCGGTGCAGACCAACACTCACCAGCCTGAGAAGCTTGTCTGCTCACCACTGGGGCAGATGGGGACTGAGAGCTGAGGTTCGGGCTTCAGAGATCAGATCCCAGGGAGAGGACTGGTGTTGGCTGTGAGAACACAGCCTAAGGGGGGCTTTTGCATCACAGCTATTTGGAAGGGAATCTGGGGATCCAGCAGGTCTGGACCTGCCTAATAAGCAAGAGACCATTGTTTCAGGGTGTGTGAGGAGAGGAGATTCCTTCACTGTCTGTCCACAGAAGGCAGAGCACCACTTAAATGAGTCCATGGATGGGCATGAGCCATGGCTATCAGCTCGGACCACAGAGATGGGCATGAAATGCTAACACTGCTGCTACAGCCACCAAGAATCCTGTGTGCAAGCACAGGGCACTATCCACACACACCCTGGAGCCTGTGTAACACACCACTGCCAGGGACCCAAGATCCAAGTACAAGTTCTCCAGAAGAACACACGGTGCACCTCAGGCTGTTGCAATGTCACACAAAGTTCTGCTGCCACAGGTTTCCCCCATATTCCAATTATAACTACCATACCCCTCCCACACCCAGGCATGAGTGAGAAAGAATCCTCTAATCATCAGCTGCTTTAAACCCGTCCTGTCTGGGTGGGAACAGATGTCTGAGGATGACCTACAGAGATGGGGCCAAAACCAAAGCTGAACCCCAGGAGCTGTGCAAACAAATAAAAGAAATTGAAATTTCTCTGTGCAGCCTCAGGAGAAGTTGATTAAATCCCGCAATCAACTTGATGCACTCTGCAAATGTGGAATACACTGAATAGACGATGAATCATCCCAATATTGTGGTGGTGTACTTTGAGAACAACTGTAGACTTGGGTTCTGCTGGCTGCTACTGATTTGTTTCTGATTTTTATGTTTATATGAGTATAGATTTTAGCACTTGTTATAAATGGTGGAATTGTTTATTGGTTTGGTTGTGCTCTCCTTCTTTATTATTCTTTTCTTTAATAACTTTTGTATTAAATTTTTTTTCTTTCTTCTTTTTCTCACTTTCCTTCTGAGCCACATGGCTGACCGGATCTTGGTGCTCCGGCCTGGTGTCAGTCTGAGTCTCTGAGGTGGGAGAGGTGAGTTCAGGACTTTGGATGACCAGAGACCTCCAAGCCCCATGGTATATCAATCGACAAGAGTTCTCCTAGAGATATCCATCTCAACACTACGACCCAGCTCCACCCAATGGCCAGCAAGCTCCAGCGCTGAACACCCCATTCCAAACAACTAACAAGACAGGAACACAATCACACATTAGCAGAGAAGTTGCCTAGAATCATACTAAGCTCACAGACACCCAAAAACGCACCACTGGGGGTGGCTCTGCCTACCAGAAAGAAAAGATCCAGTCCAATCCACCAGAACACAGGCACTAGTCCTCTCTACCAGGAAGTCTAAACAAGTCACTGAACCAAACTCACCCACTGGGGGTAGACACCAAAAACAATGAGAACTATGAACATGCAGCCTGTGAAAAGGAGATCTCAAACACAGAAAGCTAACAAAATGAGACTATAGAAAAATATGCAGCAAATGATGTAGCAAGGTAAAAACCCACTGATCAAACAAATGAAGAGGAAATAGGCAGTCTACCTGAAAAATAATTCAGACTAATGACAGTAAAGATAATCCAAAATCTTGGAAATAGAATGGAGAAGATACAAGAAATGTTTAACAAAGAACTAGGAGAACTAAAGAGCAAACAAACAATGATGAATAACACAATAAATGAAATGAAATATTCTCTAGAAGGAATCAATAGCAGAATAACTGAGGCAGAAGAACAGATAAGCAACATGGAAGATAAAATAGTGGAAATAACTACCACAGAGCAGTATAAAGAAAAAATAATAGAAAAGAATTGAGGACAGGCTGAGAGACCTCTAGGACAACATTACATGAATCAACATTCAAATTATAGGGGTCACAAAAGAAGAAGAAACAAAGAACGTGTCTAAGAAAATATTTGAAGATATTTGAGTTGCAAACTACCCTAACATGGGAAAGAAAATAGTCAGTAATGTCCAGGAAGTGCAGAGAATCCTATACAGGAAAAATCCAAGGAGAAACATGCCAAGACACATATTAATCAAACTATCAAAAACTAAATACAAAGAAAAAATATTAAAAGCAGCAATGGAAAAACAACAAATAAGATACAAGGGAATTGCCATAAGGTTAACAGCTGATCGTTAAGCAGAAACTCTGTAAGCCAGAAGGGTGTAGCAGGAAATATTTAAAGTGATGAAAGGGAAAACACTATAACCAAGATTACACTACCCAGGAAGAATCTCATTCAGATTTGATGGAGAAATTAAATTGTTTACACAAAAGCAAAAGTGAAGAGAATTCAGCACCCCCAAACCAGTATTACAACAAATATTAAGGGACCTGATCTAGGCAGGAAGCCCAAGAGAAGGAAAAGACAAAAAAAAATGAATAAAATGGCAATAAGAACATACATATCAATAATTACCTTAAAAGTATATAGACTAAATGCTCCAACCAAAAGACATAGACTGGCTAAATGGATACAAAAACTAGACCCATATATATGTTGTCTACAAGAGACCCACTTCAGACCTAGGGACACACACAGACTGAAAGTTAGGGGATGGAAAACGAAATTCCATGCAAATGGAAATCAAAAGAAAGCTGGAGTAACAATTCTAATATCAGACAAAATAGACTTTAAAATAAAGACTTTTACAAGAGACAAAGAAGGACACTACATAACAATAAAGGGATCAATCCAAGAAGAAGATATAAAAGTTGTAAAAAATTTTGCACCCAACATAGGAGCACCTCAATACATAAGGCAAATGCTAACAGCCATAAAGGGGAAATTGACAGTAACACAATAATAGTAGAGGACTTTAACACACACTTTCACCAATGGACAGATCATCCAAAATGAAAATAACTTGGGAAACACAAGCTTTAAATGACACATTAAACAAGATGGACTTAATTGATATTTAAAGGACATTCCAACCAAAAACAACAGAAGACATGTTCTTTTCAAGTACTCATGGAATATTCTCCAGGATAGATCATATCTTGGGTCACAAATCAAGCCTTGGTAAATTAAAGAAAATTGAAATAGTACCAAGTATCTTTTATGATCACAATGCTATGAGACTAGTTATTAATCACATGAAAAAAACCTGTTAAAAATACAAACACACGGAGACTAAACAACACACTACTAAATAACCAAGAGGTTATTGAAGAAATAAAAGAGGAAATCAAAAATAAATTAGAAAAAAATGAAAAGGAAAACACGATGTCCCAAAACCTATGGGATGCAGCAAAAACACTTCTAAGAGGGACATTTATAGCAAAACAATACTACCTCAAGAAACAAGAAAAATCTCAAATAAACAACCTAATCTTACACATAAAGCAATTAGAGAAAGAATAACAACAACAAAAACAAAGTTGGCAGAAGGAAAGAAATCAAAGATCAGATCAGAAATAAAGGGGAAAAAATGAAGAAAATGATAGCAAAGATCAATAAAACTAAAAGCTGGTTCTTTGAGAAGATAAACAAAATTGATAAACCATTAGCCAGACTCATCAAGAAAAAAAGGGAGAAGACTCAAATCAATAGATTTAGAAATGAAAAAAGAGAAGTAACAACGGAAAGCAGCAGAAATACAAAGGATCATGAGAGATGACTACAAGCAACTATATGCCAATAAACTGGACAAACTGGAAGAAATGGACAAATTCTTAGGAAGGCAAAATCTTCTGAGACTAAACCAGGAAGATAGAGATAATATAAACAGACTAATCACAAACACTGAAATTGAAACTGTGATTAAAAATCTTCCAACAAACAAAAGCCCAGGAGCAGATGGCTTCACAGGCAAATTCTATCAAATACGTACAGAAGAGATAACACCTATCCTTCTCAAACTCTTCCAAAACATGGCAAAGGGAGGAACACTCCAAAACTCATTCTATGATGGTACCACCATTCTGATACCAAAATCAGACAAATATGTCAAAAAAAAAAAAGAAAACTACAGTCCAATATCACTAATGAACATAGATACAAAATTCCTCGACAAAATACTAGCAAACGAAATCGAACAGTACATTAAAAGTATCATACACCATGATCAATTGAGGTATATCAGAAGAATGCAAGGATACATCAATAGGCAAATAAATCAATGTAATACAAAATACTAGCAAATTGAAGGATAAAAAACATAAGATTATATCAATAGATGCAGAAAAAGCTATCAACACAATTCAACACCCATTTATGAAAAAACACTCCAGAAAGTAGACATATAGGGTACCTACCTTAAGATAATAAAGGCTATAATATGACAAACCCAAAGACAACATCATTCTGAATGGAGAAAAACTGTAACCATTTCCTCTAAGATAAGGAACAGGCAGGGTTACCACTCTCACCATTATTATTCAACATAGTTTTGGAAGTTTTAGCCACAGCAATCAGAGAACATAAAGAAACAAAAGGAATCCAAATAGGAAAAGAAAGTAAAACTGTCACTCTTTGCTGATGACATGATACTATGCATAGAGAATCCTAAAGATGCTACCAGAAAACTCCTAGAGCTAACCAATGAATCTGATAGAGTAGCAGGATTCAAAATTAATGCACAGAAATCTCTTGCATTCCTTTACACTAAAGATGAAAATCTGAACAAGAAATTAAGGAAACACTCCTATTTCCCATTGCAACAAAAAGAATAAAACACCTAGGAATAAACCTACCTAAGGAGACAAAAGCCCTGTATGCAGAAACTAAAGGACAATGATGAAAGAAATTAAATATGATACAAATAGATGAAGAGATATACAATGTCATTGGACTGGAAGAATCAACATTGTGAAAATAACTCTACTACCCAAAGCAATCTACAGATTCAATGCAATTCTTATCAAGCTAACAATGACATTTTTCACAGAACTAGAACAAAATTTTTCACAATTTGTATGGAGACACAGAAGACCCTGAATAGCCATAGTTATCTTGAGAAAGAAAAATGGAGCTAGAGGAATCAGGCTCCCTGACTTCAGATAATACTACAAAGGTACAGTATGCAAGACAGTATGGTATTGACACAAAAACAGAAATATAGATCAATAGAACAGGATAGAAAGCCCAGAGATAAACCCACACACATATGGTCACCTTATCTTTGATAAAGGAAGCAAGAATATATAATGGAGAAAGATAGCCTCTTCAATAAGTGGTGCTGGGAAAACTGGGCAACTACATGTAAAAGAATGAAATTAGAACACTCCCTAACTCCATATACAAAAATAAACTCAAAATGGATTAAAGACCTAAATGTAAGGCCAGACACTATAACTCTTAGAGGAAAACATAGACATAGCACTCTATGACATACATCACAGCAAGATCCTTTTTGACCCACCCCTTAGAGAAATGGAAATAAAAATAAACAAATGAGACCTAATGAAACTTAAAAGCTTATGCACAGCAAAGGAAACCATAAACAAGATGAAAAGGTAACCCTCAGAATGGGAGAAAATATTTACAAATGAAGCCACTGACAAAGGATTAATCCAAAATATACAAGCAGCTCATGCAGCTCAATATCAAAGAAAACAAACAACCTAATCCAAAAATGGGCAGAAGACCTAAATAGACATTTCTCCAAAGAAGATATACAGATTGCCAACAAACACATGAAAGTATGCTCAACATCAGTAATTATTAGAGAAATGCAAATCAAAACTACAATGAGGTATCACCTCACACAGGTCATCATGGCTATCATCAAAAAATCTACAAACAATAAATAGTGGAGAGCGTGTGGAGAAAAGGCCACGCCCTTGCACTGTTGGTGGGAATGTAAACTGATACAGCCATGGTGGAGAACAGTATGGAGGTTCCTTAAGAAACTAAAAATAAAACTACCATATGACCCAGCAATCCTAGTACGGGGCATATACATTGAGAAAACCATAATTCAAAAAGAGTCGTGCTAAATGTTCATTGCAGCACTATTTACAGTAGCCAGGACATGGATGCAACCTAAGTGTCCATCAACAGGTGAATGGCTAAAGAAGATGTGGCTCATATATAGAGTGGGATATTACTCAGCCATAAAAAGAAACGAAACTGAGTTATTTGTAGCCAGGTGGATGGAAAGAGAGTCTGTCATACAGAGTGAAGTAAGTCAGAAAGAGAAAAACAAGTATCATATGCTAACACATATATATGTATTTAAAAATATGGTTCTGAAGAACTTAGGGCCAGTAGAGTAATAAAGATGCAGATGTAGAGTATGGACTTGAGGATATAGGGAGGGGGAATGGTAAGCTGGGACAAAGTGAGAGAGTGCCATGGACATATATATACTACCAAATGTAAAATGATAGCTAGTGGGAAACAGCCACATAGAACAGGGAGTTCAGCTCGTTTTTTTGTGACCACCTAGAGGAGTGGGTTAATGAGGGCAGGAGGGAGATGGAAGAGGGAGGGGTATGGGGATATATGTATACATGTAGCTGATTCACTTTTTTATACAGTAGAAACTAACACAACTTTGTAAAGCAATTATACTCCAGTAAAGATGTTAAAAAATAAAGAAAAAGATCCTGTTTGAATTTAACTTAGGTAGTGACATTGGCACGATGGCAGAGTACAAGATACAGACATTTAAATACCCACAAAAACAACAATTAAACAGCTGTTCACAAAAGAAAATAGCCCTCAGAGGACAGAAGTGTTCAATTAATAATGTATGGCAACATAGTAGAGCAAAAAAATGGAGAATAACCAGACAGAAAGTATCTCTGGGAAGGTCACCTTAGCCAAGACCTCTGAAGATGACTAGAAACAAATAATAAGGGCAGGGGCTATCAGTATCATATACACAGCAGGTATCAATGTAGTCCCCAATAGTTTTCTCTCTAGAGGACTTGGAAAGCCTTTGCCACTTAGGACCTTAGCCACAATGACAGCCATATACTCCTTGTTGCTTCTGAAGTGGAGAACCCTGCAGTGTTCATCAGTGTGGAACACACAAGGCTGTTCTGCAAAGGACATAGGCAGATTTTGCCACTGAGTTAACCAAGAGGCATCACCAATGTGGACCTCCTAAGGATGAACATATTGCTGATGGAACTGCTATTTTGTTTCCCCAGGACCAAAGCTGTCAGATCCTCCCCCCAAACCCATGCATGCTCCAGAGTTCAGAGCCCCACCCATTTTATGTGCAAAAACATCTCAGGTATGAGAGAAACTTCTATTGCAGTCTAAAGAAAGTCTCAGATCCTGGAGATGCTATTGTTCCACAGGTATATTTGCCTAAGTCCCTGGCTCCAAGGCTGCTCCACAGGGACTTATAAATCCAGACATTAGTGCAACCACCACTGTGAAGTTATGTGCAAGCTGGACCTGGTGCAAATAGGATCCCCTCAGCCATGACATATACCATGGGATAAAAATAGTTCAGGAGGTCCACAACAGCCTTTACCACTAAACACCTCAATAGTCCTCAATGCTGCTGCAGACACCTGCAGCCTTGGCCAATGAGCATCTCTCAAATCTAGCCAACACTGACCTCAGCTAGTGTAGTTTTATGGAGACAACATTGCTGGACCTACCCTGGAGATAAAACTGGTACACCCCATTCAATTATCATTCTTGTATTCACCCACAGGTGAAGGTCTTTCTCCAACAAAACCAGTTTGTAAATTCTGGAAGAAGTGACTGTTCCATCAAATGCTCAGAGTATAGGAAACATGAAAATTAAGGAAACATGATATAACCAAAAGAAAACAATTTTCCAGTAACCAACCACAAAATAGTGGAGATTTTACAAATTGCCATAGAAAAAAAATTCAATATAATTGTTATAAAGAAGTTCAGCAAGTTATAAGAGAACACAGATAGACAAAGCAGTGAAATCAGGAAAACAATACATGAACAAAACTAGAAGTTTAATGTGGAAATAGAAATAATGAAAAATGAACCAAACAGATTCTGGAGCTCAAGAATAAAATGAATGAAATGAAAATTTTAATAGAGAGCATTAGCATCAAACTTGGTCAAGCAGAAGAAATAATCTGTGAACTCAAAGACAGGTCTTTTTTGTTTGTTTGTTTGTTTGTTGTTTGTTTTTTGCAGTACACGGGCCTCTCACTGTTGCGGCCTCTCCCATTGCGGAGCACAGGCTCCGGACGCACAGGCTCGGTGGCCATGGCTCATGGGCCCAGCCACTCTGCAGCATGTGGGATCCTCCCGGACCGGGGCACAAACCCGTGTCCCCTGCATCGGCAGGCAGACTCCCAACAACTGCGCCACCAGGGAAGCCCCAAAGACAGGTCTTTTGAAATTATACAAAGGAGAAAAAAAGAAAAAAAAAAGAATAAAGAGAATGAATGCTTACTTGAATTATGTGTCACCATCAAGCAAAAATATAATCAGTATTATAGAAGTGATGGAAGAACAAGAGAAAGAGAAGGGGCAGAAAGATTATTGAAAGAAATAAAGACTGAGATCTTCCCAAATCTGAGAGGAGATATAGACAGCTAGGTACATGGAGCACATATGTCCTCATCCAGATTTAACCCAAAGAAGACTTCACCAGAATATATTATTAAAAAACAATTGACAATCAAATACAAAGAATTTTGAAAGTAGCAACAGAAAAACAGCTCATCTCATACAAGGGAACTGCTATACGGATATCAGCAAACTTCTCAGTAGAAACCGGAAAAGCCAGGAGAGAGTAGGAAGATACATTCTAAGTGGTGACGGAAAACAAACAAAAAACACTTTATCCGGTGAAGTTGTCCCTCAGAGATAAAGAAGAGATAAAGACTACCCCAGACCAAAAAAAATAAACAAATAAAAAGCTGAGGAAGTTCATCACAAGTGATCTCTTTACAAGAGATTCTGAAATGAGTCCTTCATGCTGTAATGGAAGGACACTAATTAGTACCACGGAGATATACAAAAGTATAAAACTCACTAGTAAATTTCAGTATATAGTCAAATACAGAATATTCCAATATTGTAAATGTAGTGTGTAAATCACTAGTTCTAGTATAAATGTTAAAAGACAAAAATATTGAAAATAAATTTAGCTACAATAATTTGTTAAAGATGCATCTTTAAAAAGATGACATTTTGATATCAAAACCATAAAATGTGTGTGGGAGGGGATAAAAGTGCACAGATTTTTATGTGATTGAAGTTGTTATCAGCTTAAAATAGATTTATAATATGTATTATATAACTTTCATGGTAAAGAGAAAGCAAAATTTATAGTAGACACAAAAAAGATTAAGAGAAACAATCAAAGCATACCACTACAGAAAATAATCAAATCACGAAGGAAGATAGTAAAAGGGGAATAAAATAACAAAATAATTACAAAAGAGACAGAAAAAATGATCACATTGACAATAGTGAGTTTCTACCTGTTAATAATTACTTTAAGTGTAAATGTATTAAATTCTCCAACCAAAAGGCTTAAAGAGGCTGAGTGAATAAAAACACAAAACCCAACTATATTGCTACCCAGAAGATTCTCACTTCAGCTTTAAGGACACACATAGGTTCTGGCCTCACATGTAGGTATTTAATCCATTTTGAGTTCATTTTTTTGTATGCTATTATGGAGTCTTCTAATTTCATTCTTTTACATGTAGCTGCCAGTTCTCCCAGCACCACTTATTGAAGAGACTGTCTTTTCTCCATTGTATATTATTGCCTCCTTTGTAATAAATTAGGTGACCACAGGTGTATGGGTTTATCTCTGGGCTTTCTATTGTGTTCCATTGATATACATTTTCTGTTTTTGTGCCAGTAACATACAGTCTTGATGACTGTAGCTTTGTAGTATAGAGAGGGGCATCTGATTCTTCCAGCTCCATTTTTCTTCCCCAAGACTGATTTAGCTATGTGTGGTCTGTTTTGTGTTTCCATACAAACCACAATTTTTTTTTTGTTCTAGTTCTGTGAAAATTGTCATTGATAATTTGATAGGGATTATATTGGATCTGTAGATTGCTTTTGGTAGTATTATCATTTTCACAATGTTGATTCTTCCAATCAAAGAACATGGTATATCTCTCCATCCGTTTGTGTTGTCCTTGATTTCTTTCATCACTGTCTTATAGTTTTCTGACCAATATTCTAGAGTAATGAAAATAAAAACAGAAATAAACAAATGGGACCTAATTAAACTTAAAAGGTTTTGCACAGGGGGCGGAGGGGAAGATGTCAGAAGAGTAAGACGTGGAGATCACCTTCCTCCCCATAGATACACCAGAAATACATCTACACGTGGAGCAACTCCTACAGAACACCTACTGAATGCTGGCAGAAGACCTCAGACCTCCCAAAAGGCAAGAAACTCCCCAGCTACCCGGGTAGTGCAAAAGAAAAAAAGAAAAAACAGAGACAAAAGAATAGGGATGGGACCTGTACCAGTGGGAGGGAGCTGTGAAGGAGGAAAGGTTTCCAAACACTAGGAAGCCCTTTCACGGGCGGAGACTGCAGGAGGCAGAGGGAGGAACTTCGGAGCCACGGAGGAGAGCACAGCAACAGGGGTGCAGAGGGCAAAGCGGGGAGATTCCCGCACAGAGGATCGGTGGCAACCGGCACTCACCAGCCCGAGAGGCTTGTATGCTCACCAGCCAGAGTGGGCAGGGCTGCGAGCTGAGACTCTGGCTTTGGTTGGAGTGCAGGGAGACGTCTGGGGTTGGCTGTGTGAACACAGCCTGAAGGGGTTAGTGCACCACGGCTAGCCGGGAGGGAGTCTGGGAAAAAGTCTGGAGCTGCCGAAGAGAGAAGAGACTTTTTCTTCCCTTTTTGTTTCCTGGTGCGCAAGGAAAGGGGTTTAAGAGCGCTGCTTAAAGGAACCCCAGAGACGGGAGCGAGCCGCGGCTAAAAACGCGGACCCCGGAGACAGGCATGAGCCGCGGCTAAAAACGCGGACCCCAGAGACGGGCGCGAGCCGTGGCTAAAAGCGCAGACTCCAGAGACGGGCACGAGCCACGGCTAAAAGCACGGACACCAGAGACAGGCGGGAGACGCTAAGACTGCTGCTGCCACCACCAAGGGGACTGTGTGCAAGCACAGGTCACTATCCACAGCTCCCTTTCGGGTAGCCTGTGCAGCCCGCCACTGCCAGGTTCCCGGGATCAAGGGACAACTTCCCTGGGAGAACGCACGGCAGGCCTCAGGCTGGTGCAATGTCACGCTGGCCTCTGCCGCCGCAGGCTCGCCCCGCACTCTGCGCCCCTCCCTCCCCCTAGCCTGAGTGAGCCAGAGCCCCTGAAACAGCGGCTACTTTAACCCCGTCCTGTCTGAGCCAAAAACAGACGCCCTCCAGCGACCTACACGCAGAGGCGGGGCCAAATCCAAAGCTGAGCCCCTGTGAGCTGTGAGAACAAAGAAGAGAAAGGGAAATCTCTCCCAGCAGCCTCAGAAGCAGCGGATTAAAGCTCCACAATCAACTTGATGTACCCTTCATCTGTGGAATACATGACTAGACAACGAATCATCCCAAATTGAACAGGTGGACTTCGAGACCAAGATTTATGATTTTTTCCCCTTTTCCTGTTTTTGTGAGTGTGTATGTGTATTTTTCTGTGTGAGATTTTGTCTGTATAGCTTTGCTTCCACCATTTGTCCTAGGGTTCTATCCATCCGTTTTGGGGTTTTTTTAATTTATTTTTTCTTAATAATCAATTTTAATTTTAATAACTTTATTTTACTTTACTTTCTTTCTTTCTTTCTTTCTTTCTTTCTTTCTTCCTTTCCTTCTTTCTTTCATTCTCTCTATCTTTCCTTCCTTCCCTCCTTAGACCATGAATCATCCCAAAATGAGGAGGTGGACTTTGAGAGCAAGATTTATGATTTTTTCCTCTTTACCTCTTTTTGTGAGGGAGTATGTGTATGCTTCAGTGTAAGATTTTGTCTGTATAGCTTTGCTTCCACCATTTGTCCTAAGTTTCTATCCATCTTTTTCTTTTTTCTAAATAATTATTTTTTAATTTAATAACTTTATTATATTTTACTTTATTTTATTCCACTGAATCTTCTTTCTTACTTTATTTTTTCCTTCCTTCCCTGCTTCCTTCCTTCCTCCCTCCCTCCCTCCCTCCTTTCGTTCCTTCTTTCCTGCTTTTCTTCTTTCTTTCTTTCTTCCTTCCTTCCCTCCTCCCTCCTTCCCTCCTTTCTTTCCTTTTTTTCTTCTTTCTTTCTTTCTTCCTCCCATCCTTCCTTCCTTCCCTCCTTTCCTTCTTTCTTTCTTCCTTTCTTTCTTTCTTTCTTACTACTTCTACTAATTCTTTCTCTCTACTTTTTCTGCCTTTTATTCTGAGCCGTGTGGATGAAAGGCTCTTGGTGCTGCAGCCAGGAGTCAGTGCTGTGCCTCTGAGGTGGGAGAGCCAACTTCAGGACACTGGTCAACAAGAGATCTCCCAGCTCCACATAATATCAAATAGTGAAAATCTCCCAGAGACCTGCATCTCAACACCAGCACCCAGCTTCACTCAACGACCAGCAAGCTACAGTGCTGGAAAACCTATGCCAAACAACTAGCAAAACAGAAACACAAACACACCCATTAGCAGAGAGGCTGCCTAAAATCATAATAGGTCCACAGACACCCCAAAACACAACACCAGACGTGGACCTGCCCACTAGAGAGACAAGATCCAGCCTCATCCACCAGACCACAGGCACTAATCCCCTCCACCAGAAGCCTACACAACCCACTGAACCAACCTTAGCCACTGGGGACAGACATCAAAAACAACAGGGACTACGAACATGCAGCCTGCAAATAGGAGACCCCAAACACAGTAAGATAAGCAAAATGAGAAGGCAGAAAAACACAGAGCAGATGAAGGAGCAAGATAAAAATGCACCAGACCTAACAAATGAAGAAAAAATAGGCAATCTACCTGAAAATGAATTCAGAAGAGTGATAGTAAAGATGATCCAAAACCTTGGAAATAGAATGGACAAAATGCAAGAAACATTTAACAAGGACGTAGAAGAACTAAAGATGAAACAGACAATGATGAACAACACAAAAAATGAAATGAAAAAGACTCTAGATGGGATCAATAGCAGAATAACTGAGGCAGAAGAACGGATAAGTGACCGTAACATAACATAGTGGACCGGAACGTAAAATAGTGGAAATAACTACTGTAGAGCAGAATAAAGAAAAAAGAATGAAAAGAACTGAGGACAGTCTCAGAGACATCTGGGACAACATTAAACAAAACAATATTCGAATTATAGGGATTCAACAAGAAGAGAAAAAGAAAGGGACTGAGAAAAATATTTGAAGAGATTAGAGTGGAAAACTTCCCTAATATGGGAAAGGAAATAGTGACTCAAGTTTAGGAAGCACAGAAAATCCCATACAGGATAAATCCAAGGAGAAATATGCCAAGACACATATTAATCAAACTGTCAAAAATTAAATACAAAGAAAGCATATTAAAAGCAGCAAGGGAAAAACAACAAATAACACATAAGGGAATCCCCATAAGGTTAACAGCTGATCTCTCAGCAGAAACTCTGCAAGCCACAAGGGAGTGTCAGGTCATACTGAAAGTGATGAAGGAGAAAAACCGGCAACCAAGATTACTCTATCCAGCAAGGATCTCATTCAGATTTGATGGAGAAATTAAAATCTTTACAGACAAGCAAAAGCTGAGAGAGTTCAGCACCACCAAACCAGCTTTACAACAAATGCTAAAGGAACTTCTCTAGGCAAGAAACACAAGAGAAGGAAAAGACCTATAATAATGAACCCAAAACAATTTAGAAAATGGGAATAGGAACATACATATCGATAATTACCTTAAATGAAAATGGACTAAATGCTGCAACAAAAAGACACAGATTGGCTGAATGGATACAAAAACAAGACCCATATATATGCTGTCTACAAGAGACCCACTTCAGACTTGGAGACACATACAGGCTGAAAGTAATGGGATGGAAAATGATATTACATGCAAATGGAAACCAAAAGAAAGCTGGAGTAGCAATTCTCATATCAGACAAAATAGACTTTAAAATAAAGACTATTAGAAGAGACAAAGAAGGACACTATGTAATGATCAAGGGATCGATCCAAGAAGAAGATATAACAATTGTAAATATTTATGCACCCAACACAGGAGCATCTCAATACATAAGGGAAATACTAACAGCCATAAAAAGGGAAATAGACAGTAACACATTCATAGTAGGGGACTTTAACACCCCACTTTCACCAATGGATAGATCATCCAAAATGAAAATAAATAAGGAAACACAAGCTTTAAATGATACATTAAACAAGATGGACTTAATTGATATTTATAGGGCACTCCGTCCAAAAACAACAGATTACAATTTTTTCTCAAGTGCTCATGGAACATTCTCTAGGATAGATCATATCTTGGGTCACAAATCAAGCCTTGGTAAATTTTTTAAAAAATTGAAATTGTATCAAGTAACTTTTCCGACCAGAATGCCATGAGATTACATATCAATTACAGGAAAATATCTGTAAAAATACAAACACATAGAGGCTAAACAATACATTACTTAATAACGAAGTGATCACTGAAGAAATTAAAGAGGAAATAAAAAAATACCTAGAAACAAATGACAATGGAGACACAAAGACCCAAAACCTATGGGATGCAGCAAAAGCAGTTCTAAGAGGGAAGTTTACAGCAGTACAAGCCCACCTTAAGAAGCAAGAAACATCTCAAATAAACAACCTAACCTTGCACCTAAAGCAATTAGAGAAAGAAGAACAAAAAACCCTAAAGTTAGCAGAAGGAAAGAAATCATAAAAATCAGATCAGAAATAAATGAAAAAGAAATGAAAGAAACAATAGCAAAGATCAATAAAACTAAAAGCTGGTCCTTTCACAAGATAAAAAAAATTGATCCACCATTAGCCAGAATCATCAAGAAAAAAAGGGAGAAGACTCAAATCAATAGAATTAGAAATAAAAAAGGAGAAGTAACAACTGACACTGCAAAAATAAAAAAGATCATGAAAGATTACTACATGCAACTCTATGCCAATAAAATGGACAACCTGGAAGAAATGGACAAATTCTTAGAAATGCACAACCTGCCAAGACTGAATCAGGAAGAAATACAAAATATGAACAGACCAATCACAAGCACTGAAATTGAAACTGTGATTAAAAATCTTCCAACAAACAAAAGTCCAGGACCAGATGGCTTCACAGGAGAATTCTATGAAATATTTAGAGAAGAGCTAACACCTATCCTTCTCAAACTCTTCCAAAATATAGCAGAGGGAAGAACACTCCCAAAATCCTTCTACAAGGCCACCATAACCTTGATACCAAAACCAGACTAGGATGTTACAAAGAAAGAAAACTACAGGCCAATATCGCTGATGAACATAGATGCAAAAATCCTCAACAAAATACTAGCAAACAGAATCAACAGCACATTAAAAGGATCATACACCATGATCAAGTGGAGTGTATCCCAGGAATGCAAGGATTCTTCAATATATGCAAATCTGTCAACGTGATTAACCATATTAAAAAATTGAAGGAGAAAAAACATATGATCATCTCAATAGATGCAGAGAAAGCTTTCGACACAATTCAACACCCATTTATGATAAAAACCCTGCAGAAAGTAGGCATAGAGGGAATTTTCCTCTACATAATAAAGGCCATATATGACAAGCCCACAGTCAACATCATCCTCAATGGTGAAAAACTGAAAGCATTTCCACTAAGATCAGGAACAAGACAAGGTTGCCCACTCTCACCACTCTTATTCAACATAGTTTTGGAAGTTTTAGCCACAGCAATCAGAGAAGAAAAGGAAATAAAAGAAATCCAAATCAGAAAAGAAGAAGTAAAGGTCTCACTCTTTGCAGATGACATGATAGTATACATACAGAATCCTACAGATGCTACCAGAAATCTACAAGAGATAATCAATGAGTTTGGTAAAGTTGCAGGACACAAAATGAATGCACAGAAATCTCTTGCATTCCTACACACTAAAGATGAAAAATCTGAAAGTGAAATCAAGAAAATACTCCGATTTACCATTGCAAGAAAAAGAATATAATACCTAGGAATAAACCTACCTAAGGAGACAAAAGACCTGTATGCAGAGAATTATAAGACACTGATGAAAGAAATTAAAGATGATACAAATAGATGGAGAGATATACCATGTTCTTGGATTGGAAGAATCAACATTGTGAAAATGCCTGTACTACCCAAAGCAATCTATACATTCAGAGCAATTCCTATCAAACTACCACTGGCATTTTTCACAGAACTAGAACAGAAAATTTCACAATTTGTGTGGAAACACAAAAGACCCCGAATAGCCAAAGCAATCTTGAGAACGAAAAAAGGAGCTGGAGTAATCAGGCTCCCTGACTTCAGACTATACTACAAAGCTACAGTAATCAAGACAGTATGGTACTGACACAAAAACAGAAAGATAGATCAATGGAAGAGATAGAAAACCCAGGAATAAACCCATGCACATATGGTCACCTTATATTTGATAAAGGAGGCAGAATGTACAGTGGAGAAAGGAAAGCCTCTTCAATAAGTGGTGCTGGGAAAACTGGACAGGTACACATAAAAGTATGAGATTAGATCACTCCCTAACACCATACACAAAAATATGCTCAAAATGGATTAAAGACCTAAATGTAAGGCCAGAAACTATCAAACTCTTAGAGGAAAACATAGGCACAACACTCTATGACACAAATCACAGCAAGATCCTTTTTGACCCACCTCCGAGAGAAATGGAAATAAAACCAAGAATAAACAAATGGGACCTAATGAAACTGCGAACCTTTTGCACAGCAAAGGAAACCATAAACAAGAGCAAAAGGCAACCCTCAGAATGGGAGAAAATATTTGCAAATGAAGCAACTGACAAAGGATTAATTTCCAAAATTTACAAGCAGCTCATGCAGCTCAATAACAAAAAAACAAACAACCCAATCCAAAAATGGGCAGAAGATCTAAATAGACATTTCTCCAAAGAAGATATATAGACTGCCAACAAGCACATGGAAGAATGCTCAACATCATTAATCATTAGAGAAATGAAAATCAAAACTACAATGAGATATCATCTTACACCAGTCAGAATGGCCATCATTAAAAAATCTAGAAACTATAAATGCTGTAGAGGGTGTGGAGAAAAGGGAACACTCTTGCACTGCTGGTGGGAATGTGAATTGGTTCAGCCACTGTGGAGAACTGTATGGAGGTTCCTTAAAAAACTACAAATAGAACTACCATATGACACAGCAATCCCACTACTGGGCATATACCCTGAGAAAACCAAAATTCAAAAAGAGTCATGTACCAAAATGTTCATTGCAGCTCTATTTACAATAGCCCAGAGATGGAAACAACCTAAGTGCCCATCATTGGATGAATGGATAAAGAAGATGTGGCACATATATACAATGGAATATTACTCAGCCATAAAAAGAAACGAAATTGAGCTATTTGTAATGAGGTGGATAGACCTAGAGTCTGTCATACAGAGTGAAGTAAGTCAGAAAGAGAAAGACAAATACCGTATGCTAACACATATACATGGAATTTAAGAAAAAAAAATGTCATGAAGAACCTAGGGGTAAGACACAAATAAAGACACAGACCTACTGGAGAACAGACTTGAGGATATGGGGAGGTGGAAGGGTGAGCTGTGACAAAGCGAGAGAGAGGCATGGACATATATACACTAACAAACGTAAGGTAGATAGCTAGTGGGAAGCAGCCGCATAGCACAGGGAGATCAGCTTGGTGTTTTGTGACCCCCTAGAGTGGTGGGATAAGATTTGTAGGTGGAAGGAAGATACAAAAGGGAATAGGTATGGGAACATATGTATATGTATAACTGATTCACTTTGTTATAGAGCAGAAACTAACACAGCATTGTAAAGCAATTATAGCCCAATAAAGATGTTAAAAAAAGAAACTTTTACATAGCAAAAGAAACCATAAACAAGATGAAAAGGCACACTCAAAATTGGAGAAAATATTTGCAAACAAAGCAACAGACAAGGGATTAATGTCAAAAATTTACAAACAACTCATGGAGCTCAATATCAAAAAAACAAAAAAACCCAATCCAAAAATGGGCAGAAGACCTAAATAAACATTTCACCAAAGAAGACATACAGATGGCCAACAAACACATGAAAAGATGCTCAACATCACTAATTATTAGAGAAATGCAAATCAAAACTACAATGAGGTATCATCTCATACTGGTCAGAATGGCCATCATGAAAAAATCTACAAACAATACATGCTGGAGGGGGTGTGGAGAAATGGGAACCCTCTTGCACTGTTGGTAGGAATGTCAGCTGATACAACCACTGTGGAGAACAGTATGAATATTCCTCAGAAAACCAAAAATAAAACTACCATATGACCCAGCAATCCACTACTGAGCATATATCTAGAGACACATGCACCACAAAAAACACATGCACCCCAAAGTTTATTGCAACACTATTTACAATAGTCAGGACCTGGAAGCAACCTAAATGTCCTTCAACAGATGAATGGATAAAGAAGATGTGGCACATACATTCAATGGAATATTACTCAAGTATAAAAAGAAACATAATTGAACTATTTGTAGTGGGGTGGATGGACCTAGGGTCTGTCATACAGAGTGAAGTAAGTCAGAAAGAGAAAAACAAATATCATATGCTAACACGTTTATATAGAATCTAAAAAGAAAATGGTTGTGATGAACCTAGGGGCAGGACAGGAATAAAGATGCAGAAGTACAGAATGGACTTGAGGACACGGTGTGTGGAGGGGAAGCTGGGACAAAGTGAGAGAGCAGAATTAACCAAATGTAAAATAGGTAGCTAGTGGGAAGCAGCTGCATAGCACAGGGAGATCAGCTTGGTGCTTTGTGCCCACCTAGAGAGGTGGGATAAGGCAGGTGGGAGGGAGGTGTAAGATATCTGTATACATATAGCTGATTCACTTTGTTTTGCAGCAGAAACTAAAACAACATTGTAAAGCAATTATACTCCAATGAAGATGTAAGAAAGAAAAGGATTAGGGCTTCCCTGGTGGCGCAGTGGTTGATAGTCTTCCTGCTGATGCAGGGGACCCGGGTTTGTGCCCTGGTCCAGGAAGATCCCACATGCTACGGAGTGGCTAAGCCCATGAGTCATGGCCGCTGAGCCTACGCATCCAGAGCCTGTCCTCTGCAATGGGAGAGGTCTGCATACCACAACAAAAAAAAAAAAGAAAGAAGATGTGGTACATATATACAATGGAATATTACTCAGCCATGAAAAGGAGCAAAGCATGTTCACCTGTAGAGATGTGGAAGGAAATAGAGACTGTCATACAGAGTGAAGTTAGTCAGAAAGAGGAAAACAAATATCATATACTAATGTATGTATCTGGAATATATTAAAATGGTATAGATGATCTTATTTGCAAAGCTGGAATAGAGACACAGACATAGAGAAGAAACGTATGGATACCAATGGGGAAGCAGAGCTGGGATGAATTGTGAGATAGGAATTGACATATATACACGATTGATACTATGTATAACATAGATAACTAGTGAGAACCTACTGTACAGCACAGGGAACTCTACTCAGTGCTCTGAGGTGACCAAAATGGGAAGGAAATCAAAAAAAGTGGGGATATATATATACATACAGCTGATTCACTTTGCTGTACAGTAGAAACTAACACAACATTTTAAAGCAACTATACTCCAATAAAAAAATAGTGTATAAAGAATGAGAAAAAAGGACACACATACACTTAAAATAAAGGGATGGAAAACAATATGGCATGCAAATGAAAATGAAAAGTGAACAGGGTAACTATACTTATATCAGAAAAAAATGATTTTGAATCAACAACTTTAATAAAATACAAAGATCATTATATAATAATAAGGAAAAATTTATCAAGAGAGGATAGTAATTGTATATATATCCAATACCAGAGTAGCTAATTAAGAACATATTAACATATCATTAGAAAGAATCAGCCAGGTATATAATAGTAAGTGACTGCAATACCCAACATTCAGCCATGGATAGGTTATCTAGACATAAAATTAAGAAGGAAATACCAGACTTATATTACAATTTATACAAGCTGGATCTAATAGACATATAGAGAACATTCCATCCAAAAGCAGCAGTATACATGTTCCTTTTGTGCACAAAGGGAAGGTTCTTCAGGATAGATTATATGTTAGTTTATAAATCCGGTCTTAACAAATTTAAGAGGATTGAAATAATATCAAGCACTTTTTCTGACCACAGTGATAAGAAATTGTAAATAAATAACAAGGGAAACTGAAGAATTCACAAATATGCAGAAATTAGACAACACATGCCTGAACAACCAATAGGTCAAAGAAGAAATCGAAAGGGAAATCAAATAGTATCTTAAAGCAAACGAAAGTGGAAACACAACGTACTGAAATGTATAAGATGCTGGCTAAGCACTTCTAAGAAGAAAGGTTTTAGTGGTAAATGCCTACATTAAGAAAAAACAAGGTCTCGAACAACCTAACTTTACACCTCAAGGAATGAGAAAAATAAGAACAAACTAAGAAAAAAGCAGAAGGCAGGAAATAATAAAGGTCAGAGCTGAAATAAATGAAATAAAGAATAGAAAAACAGTAAAAATGATCAAAAATACTAAGAGCCACTTCTTTGAAAAGAGAAATAAAATTAACAAATGTTGGTGAAGATGTGGAAGGAAAGGAATGCTTGTACACTGTTGATGGACATGTAAATTGGTACAGCCATTATGGAAAACAGTACGGAAGTTCCTAAAAAAATAGAATCACCATATGATCCAGCAAGTCCCCCTTCTGAGTATATAGGCAAAGGAAATTAAATCAGGGTCTCAAAGAGATATCTGCAATAGCATGTTGATTGCAGCATTTTCCCTAATATCCAAGATATGAAAATAATGTAAGTGTCCATTGGTGGGTGAATAAATAAAGAAAATGTGAGATCTACATAAAAAGAAGGAAATTCTACCCTATGTAACTAAATGGATGATTTGGAGAACATTATAGTATGTGAAATAAGGCAGACAAAGGCAAAGACTGTATGGTATCACTCATATGTGGAGTCTTTTTTAAAAAGTTGATATCAGAGAAACAGAGTTGGTGGTTTCCAGGGGCTGGGGGATGGTTTGCTAAATGGTATAAACTTTCAGTTATAAGGTGAAACAGTTCTGAGAATCTGACGTGCAGCATGGTGAGTATAGTTAAAAACACTGTATTATATACTTGAATTCTGCTAAGAGATTACATTTTAAGCATTCTCACAACAGGTTGAACAGGTTGAAAGTGAATGAAGAAGACAAGGTATTGCATACAAATAGTAATAAAAAAGAAGTTTGAGGCAGCTGCATTAATATCAAACAAAATAGTTTTAAGTCAAAAACTGTTACAAAAGACAAATAAAAACATTATATGTTGATAAAGGGTCAAATCCTCAAGAAGATATAACAATTATAAACATGCACCAAACAACAAATTCCCCAAATATATGAAGCAACATTGACCAGATTGAAGTGAGAAATAGTTCTACAATAATTGGAGATGTCAAAGCATTAATTTAAATAATGGGTAGAACATCTAGCTAGATGATCAATAAAAACCAAAAGACTTGGACAACACTCTAAACTATTAGACCTAATAGATATGTATAAAACAATTTACTGAACAATAGCAGAGCACACATTTTTCTCATGTGTACATTGGACCTTCTCCAGGATAGACCATATGTTAGGCCACAAGTATCAATAAATTTTAAATGATTGATATCACACAAGCATCTTCCAGGACCACAATGGAGTAAAGCTATAAAAATATCAGAAAAATGAAAAACATTTTAAAATGTGTGGAAATTAAATAGCAAACAATTAAATAACAAATAGGTTAAAAAAGAAATCACTAGATAAATTAGAAAATAATTTGAGGTGAATAAAACTGAAAACACAACATATCAAAACTTATGGGATGCAACAAAGGCAGTGCTCAGAGGGAAACTTATAGCAGTAAATGACATTATAAAAGAGAGAAAATCTCACATCAAAAATCTAAATTTATACTTGAAAGAACTAGAAAAAGAAGAGCAAACCAAAACTAAAACTAGCAAAAAGAAGAAAATAATTAGATCAGAGATTTTTAAACTAGAGAATAGAGAATGTCAACAAAATCAAAGATGGTTCTTTAGAAAGATCAACAAAAATTGACAAATCTTTAGGCAGACTGATTAAGAAAAAGGAGGGAATACACAAAAATCTAAAATTAGATATAAAAGTGGACATTACTACCAACCTTAAAGAAATAGAAAAAACTATAAAAGAACACTATAAGCAGTTTTACACCAACAAGTCAGATAACCTAGATGAAATGGACAATTTCCTAGAAACACTCAAATTATCAAAATTGACTGAAGAAGAAATAGAAAATCTGAACAGACTTATAAAAAGTAATAAGATTAAATTAGTAGTCAAAAACATCTCAACAAAGAAAAACTCAAGGCCATGTGGCTTCACTGCACTGTTAAATTCAACCAAATATTTAAAGAAGAATTAACATTAATTCTTCCCCAACTCTTTCAAAAAATGGAAGAAGGAGGAACACCTCTTAAATCATTGTATAATGCATGCATTACTCTGATACATCAGAAAACAATCGCAAGGGAAGGAAATTACAGACCAATATCCTTTATGAATACACAGCAAATATTCTCAACAAAATACTAGCAAACTGAATCCAATATCATATTTAAAGGGTTATACATCATGACCAACTTGTATTTGTCACAGGAGTGCAAGGGTGGTTCAATATAAGAAATCAATCAACATAATACACCACATTCATAGAATGAAAAAAATCCACATGAGTATCTCAATTGCTGTAGAAGGGCACTTGGCATAATTACACCTTTTCATGATATAAACATTCAGAAACCTGGGAATAGAAGGAAACTTCCTTAACATGGTAAAGGGCATTTTTGAAAATCCCAGAGCTAACATTATACTTAATGTTGAAAGACTGAAAGCTTTTCCCCTAACATTAAGAACAATTCAAGTGTGTCCACTTTCACTACTGCTATTCAACATTGTACTAAAAGTTCTAACCAGAGCAATTAGGCAAGAAAAAGAAGTAAAATTTATTCAAATAAAAAAGGAAAACTTAAAACTATATCCACAGATGATGTAATCTTATATATAGAAAATCCCAAGGAAGGTACAAAAAAGCTACTAGAGCTAGTAAACAAATTGAGTAAAGTTGAATGTTACAAGCTCAACCCATTAAAAAAATCAGTTGTGTTTTCATTCAACAGCAATGAGTAATCCCAAAAAGGATTTAAGAAGTCAATTCCACTTACAATTGCATTTAAAAGAAAAAAATCCCTAAGGATAAATTTAACCAAGAATGTAAAAGCCTTGTATACTTAAAACTATAAAATATTGCAGAGAGAAATTAAAGAAGACCTAAATAACTGGATAGACATAGGGCTCTGTAGAGCCAAAACAATATTTTAAAAGACAATAAATTTAGAGGACTCACTATTCAGATGCAGGAATGAAATCTGTGGATAGATATGAAGACAAATGGAATATAACTGAGAATCCAGAAATCAACCCATATATCAATGGCCAACTGACTTGACAAAGGTGCCAATATCATTCAATGGAGACAAAAGAGTTTCTTTAATAAATGGTGTTAGGACAACTAAATCTCCACATGCAAAAGACTGAATTTGGACCCATAAACTCAATTGACTATTGACCTAAATATAAGAACCAAAAGCTAGTATTTCTTATAAGAAAACAGGGGTAAACATTAATGGCTTTGGATTTGGCAATAGATTCTTACATATGACATCTAAAGCACAAGCAACAACAACAAAAAGATAAATTGTACTTCATCAAACTTAAAAATTTTGTGTAACAAAACACATTATCAAGAAATTAAAAAGACAATTTACAGAATGGGAGAAAATTTAATAAATCATATATTTGATGTGGGGTTAAATACAGAATATATAAAGAACTCCTACAGCTCAACAAAGCAACAACAAAAAGATTTAAAGTGGACAAAGGACTTGAAAAGATATACAAATAGCCAATGAGCACATGAAAAGATGTTCAACATCATTAGCCATTAAGGAAATTCAAATAAAAAACACAATTAGATACCATTTCACATCAAATAGGATGTAATTAATTTTTTAAAAATTGAAATCAACAAGTGTTGGCAAGGAGGCGGTAAAATTGGAACCATCATACATTACTCTTGGGAATGTAAAATGGTTCAGCTGTTGTAGAAACGGTTTTGTGCTTCCTCAGAAAATTAAACAGAAATTTTATGAACCAACAACTCCAGTTGTAGATATATATGCAAGGAATTTGAAAACAGGCATTAAAACAGATATTTGTATGCCAATGTGCATTGTAGCCTTACTCATATTAGACAAAACAACCCAGGTGTCTGTCATCAGATGAATGGATAAACAAAATATGGTATATATGGTAAAAGGAATGTTGTTCAGCCATTAAAAATAATGATGTTCTGGTCATCTAAAATACGGATGAACCTTGAATACATTAAGGTAAGTGAAATAAGCCAAGCAGAAAAAGATAAATATTGTATGATTCCACTTGCATGAAATATCTAAAATACACAAGTTCATAATAACAGAATATAGATTAGAGGTTACCAGAGACAACAGGGAAGGGGAAATAGAGAGTTTTTAATGGTACAAAGTATCTATTTGGAGTAATGGAAAAGTTCTGAAAATAGATAGTGGTGATGATTGTACAGTATTGTGAATGTAATTAATTCCACTGAATTGTGTACTTAAAATGGTGAAAATGGGAAGTTTTACAGTATATAATGTACCCACAAAATTTGAAAACTTTGCATTGTACCCAATTATTATTTAGTTATAATAATTTTAAACAAAACTCGTTATAGGATAAATCCCATGATTGAAATATGTGCTAACAAAGTTTCTACACATTGGAATTCTGCTTAGTGAAAAATTTAATTTGATTTTATATATCAAATCAGATAAATATTGCATTGTAGATACTTGTAGTTAGGCTAGTATATAAAATCACTCTTAAAATACAGTACATGTGTCAATGATACTCATCTCTAAGGAAAATTATAAATTTCTATCAACAATATAGTTGTACTTAAAATAAATACCATTGGTGTAACATCACCTTTTACAAAATTAAAATAATAAAATTGAAAATATAAGATGGAAAAAAGTTAATGACCTGGAACCAAAAAATTTTGCTGCACTAAGTTTTGGAGACAAGTGAACAGCTATAAACACATTAATAATAATAAGTAGAGAAAATGATACCCAAACCCCCAAGGTTTCTGGGGCTAAGTATATATTCAAACTTTTTCTGTATATATTTATATCTATCGTCTTCTGCAATTAAAATTAATTTTTTCAAAATAGTATTGTGAGGGTCTGTAAATCTTCAATTACAAAGAAAGATTTAACTATAATTTATTAGACTGTACTCAATAATGTTGGAAAGGGGACTCATGCATTCTGGAAAGATTCTCAACAACAGGTATTGAGATAAAATGGAATCTCTTTTAAATCTGTTACCTGAAAATTCAATTAACTTCAAAGACATCTTTCACCTCTTCTTTCTCTCAAATCTCTCACTGAATTGGTCAATTAGTCCTGTCAATTATCCCTTCAGATTTTCTTCTATTGATCTCTTGCTTTCCATTCCTACTGCCATTGTCCATAGTTCAGGTCCTTATTATCTTTTCTCTAGACTATCACAATAGCTTCCATTTCCTTTCCTTATAACTGATCTTTCCCACTGGAATCAGAGTTATCTTCATAAATCAACCATCTGAACATGTTGCTCTGATGATTAAAATTCAGCAACTCAACTGCCTAGCATGGTATGCAAAGTCTAAATGGTATGAGTCAATTTGGACTCACTTTATAGCTCTGGTGGTATCTTTGTTATGGACTGAATTTTTGTGCACCCCCAAATTTATACATTGAAGTGTAATGATATTTGGAAATGAAGCCTTTGGAAGATAATTTAGTTTAGATAATATCATTAAGGTGAGGCTCTCATGATGGGATTAGTACTCTTATAACAAGAGACCCAGAGAAATTTCTTGCTCTCTCTCTCTTTCTCACCCCACCATGTGAGGACACAGTGAGAAGTAGCCATCTACAAGCCACAAAGAGAGCCCTTATTAGGAATTGAATTGGCCAGCATCTTTATCTTGGACTTTCCATCCTTCAGAACTTTGAGAAAATAAATTTCTGTCATTTAAACCACCTCATCTATGGTATTTTGTTATAACAGCCTGATCTGACTAATACAGATTTCAGTACCAAAAGTGAGCTGCTGCTGTAACAAATACCTAAATGTGGAAGAGTCTTTGGAACTAGGTAATGGTAAAGGCTGGAATGGTTTTGAGGTGTATCTTAGAAATATGGATATTAAGGACAATTTTGGTGAGGTTTGTAAATGAAGAACATGTTTTTAGAAACTAGAGGAAAGGTGATCCTTGTTATAAGGTGGCAAATAACTTGACTGAACTCTGTCCTAGCATTTTTTGAAAAGCAGAAATTTGAGCAATAAAATTGGATATTTAACTGAGACTTCAAAGCAAAATGTTGAAGCTTGGGTTTATTCCTTCTGACTGCTTATAGTAATATGTAGAAATGAAGAAGGAATTGCTAAGCAAGGAGGAACCAGAAATTGAATATTTGGAAAACTCAGTGTATCATTATTTCAAAAAATCTTATTCTGAAGAGAACACTAAGAATGTGGCTGAACTACAATTTGATAGGGACATCATGCATGTGACTCAGAGACTTAATCAGCCATCTTAGAAGGAGCCAGGAATAGAGATGGAATTATACCAGCAAAGACACTATCAGTTTGAACTAAAGGAAATGGAGAAAGCAGGACAGAATAAAAAGATGATTCTGAGATCATCAGTACTGCCACTTCCTCCAGAGGCATTTGGGAAGGCTGTTTCCTCCTTGGTTTCAAAATGTGGAGCCACTTTTCCTGTTTCAGTGCATTAGAAGATATCACCCAAGTGCCCCAATGATGGGACCTCCCTGGGATATAGCCATTTGGGTGGGGCCTATGCAGAAAAGAGAAGGGTTGGAGCCTTCCCATAGAGCCATGGGGGTAACACTGCTGCTCCAATGGGCCTACAGTACAGAGAAACACACCAAAGAAGATTAGTCTTGAGTCTTAAGATCTAATGTGGGAGGAGCAGCCAAGTTGTTGGAGTAGGAATACTCTGAGCTCACCTCCTCTCACAGGCACACAAAATCACAACAATTCACAGAGGAGCTATCAACAAGAAAGACCTGAAGGCTAACAGAAAAGGTCTTCTACAAATAAAGATGTAAAGAAGGAACCATAAAGAGATACATAGGAGGGACAGTTACATGGTATAAGCAAGATCCATACCATCAGGTAGGTGACACACAAACAGGAGTGTGATTACAATTGTAGAGATTCTTCCCAATGAGTAAGGGGTCTGAGCCCCACATCAGACTCCCCAGCTTGGGGGTCCTACATTGGGTAGGCATGCCCCCAGAATGTTTGACTTTGAAGGACATTAGGGTTTGAGAGACAGCCAGAGGGCTGTGGAAAATAGATCCTGCTCTAAAAGGGCAAATACAAAATTTTGCATGCTCTGAGACACAGGGAAGAAGTAATTTGAAAGAAGCTTATGTCAGACGCACTTGCTGATCTTAAAGAGCCTCCTGGAGAGTTAGGAGGAAATTGAGAGTCACCCTGGTGACATAGATGCTAGAAGCAGACATTATTTGGAGCTAATCCCACCACTGCTGCTTCCAAGCACAGTTTTGGAACCCTTCCTCAAGCTTATTACTGCCGGGACCCAGCCCCACCTGCCATACAGTAAGCACCAGTCCTGGGATGTGACAGGCCAAGCAGCTATCTGGGCAGGGACACAGCCCCACCCACCAGCAGGCTGGCTGCTATAGGACCAGTTGAGCCTCCAGTCACTCTGTGACCTGGCTCTACCCACCTCAAGGCCCAGCCCCTTAACAGGGTGTTGGCACCAGAACTGGTATACCTTGGGCACTGGCCCTACCAACATGTGGACTGAAACCAACTCTGGCATATTCAAGACCCTGCAGTCAGAGAACCCAGGACCTGAATCCTCACACCAGTGGGCCAGCACTAGCTCTGGAACTGAACCTCACCCAGTCAGTGGGCAGGCACCAGGCCCAGAACACCCTGGGCCCTGGCCCTGCCCACCAGCAGGTAGATACTGGCCACAGGGCTAGTGCAGCACTGCAACAAACATTGTCAGTATGTGACCAACTCACCAGTGGACTGGCATCAGCTCAGGACCACCTGAGCCCTGGCCCTACTCACCAGCAGGCTGACACAAGATCCTGGACAGCCAGGCCTGGCAGACAGAGACCCTAAGACATAGCTCTGCCCACCAGTGGGCCAGCACTAGCCCCATGACCTGGCCTCACCCATTAGTGGAAGGACACCAACCCTTAAACATCCTAAGCTCGAGTCCCACCTACCAGCAGGCATGGAGACCACTCTGGCCCTGCAACAAACTGTCTCATGAAATAGCCCTGCCAATCAGCAGGGTGACACCAGCCCTGGGATTCTGCCCCTGAGGCCATGGACCCACACACTGGTGGGCTGTCATTAGCCCCAGGACCCCACAGGGTTCCATAGACAGCTGCCTTGTGATCTAACCCCATCCACCAGAAACCAAGAGGCTTCTCACAAGGCAGGGCCTGGCAACCGACTGGAGTGTGGGCCAGCCACGCCCATTACCATGCCAAGGGTAATTAGTCTACTGAAACAGAAGGACACATGCAGCCCACATAAAGATCACAGCTAGAGCTTATAGATCTGGTGAACAGAGTAGAGTGCACTGTTGGGCCACATAGGAATTTTTCTACATAAAATCACTCCTCAATGATCTGGAAATGTAACGAACCTACCAAATGCATAGAAACAGAATCAGGCAAAATTTGACAACAGAACAATTTGTTTCAAGCAAAGGAGCAAGATAATATCCCAGAAGTTGAACTAAGCTAAGTGAAAATAAACAATCTACCTGATAAAGAGTTCAAGGTAATGATCACAAAGTTGCTCAAAGAACTTGTGAGAAGAATGAATGAACAGAGTGAGAAGTAATAAGTTTAAAACAGAGAGTTAGAAAATATGAAGAAGGACCAAACAGAGCCGAAGAATTATCATACTAAGTGAAGTAAGTCAGATAGAGAAAGACAAATATCATATGATATTGCTTATATGCAAAATCATTAAAAAAATGATACAAAAGAACTTATTTACAAATCAGAAACCGACTTAGAAATGGAACTTATGGTTACTTGGGGGAAGGCTGGGAGGAGGGGTAGACTGGGAGTTTGGGATTGAAATGTACACACTGCTATATTTAAAATAGATAACCAACAAGGACCTACTGTAAAAAGAAATAAAGTATAATTTAAAAAGAATGAATGAACAGAGTGAGAAGATATAAGTTTAAAACAAAGAGTTAGAAAATATTAAGAAGGATTAAATAGAGCTGAAAATTACAATAACTTAAATAAAAAATACATTAGAAGGAATCAACTATAGATTTGATGACAGAGATGAATGGGTCAGCAAACTGGAAGACAGAGTAGTTGAAATCACTCAAGCTGAACAGGAAAAAAAATGATAAAAAATAGGATATTTTAAGAGACCTCTGGGAAAACATCAAGCATTCTAATATTTGCAATATAGGGGTCCAGAAGAAGAAAAGAGAGAGAAAGCATAGAACATATGTGGACATAATAGCTGAAAATTTCCCCAACCTGGAAAAGGAAAAGGAAACAGACATCCAGATCCAAGAAACACAGAAAGTTCCAAGAAGGATCAACCCAAAAAGGACCACACCAAGACATATTGTAATTAAAGTGGCACAAAGTAAAGAGAGAATATTAAAAGCAGCGAGTGAAAAAAAGCAAGTTACATACAAGGGAACACCCATAAGGCTATCAGCTGAATTTTAAGCAGAAACTGAAGGCCAGAAGGAAGTAGGATAACATATTAAAAGTGATGAAAGGGGAAAACCTACAACCAAGAATACTTTACCAGTAAGACTTTCATTCAGATTTGATGGAGATATAAAAGCTTTACAGAAAAGCAGAAACTAAGGGTTCAGCACCACCAAATCAGCTTTACAAGAAATGTTAAAGGGACTACTCTAAGCTAAAAAGAAAAGAAGTACAAAAATATGAAAGGAAAAAGCTAATTGGTAAAAGTAAATACAAGGTATGTGTAGTAAATCAATCATGTACAAAGTTAGTAGGAAGTATAAAAGACAAAAGTTGTAAAATCATCTATATACACAATAAGTAGTTAAGGATACACAAAACAAAAAGATGTAAAATATGATGTCAAAACAGTAAACAGGTTGGTGGGGGACAAAAATGCAGGACTGTTAAAATGCATACTAACTTAAGAGGTTAGCAACTTAAAATCATCACACATATAGACTGCTATATACAAACAACATGGTAGCCAAAAACTAAAAATATATAATAGATACACACACAAAAATGAGACAGGAATCCTTTAAAGAATGACTTTAAAGACACTAATTAAATCACAGAAGAAGAGAGAAATTGAAGAAGAAAGGACAAAAACAAACTACAAAAACAACCAAAAAGAATTAACAAAATGTCAATAAGTACATACCTATCAATAATTACATAAATGGGGGTTCCTTGGTGGTGCAGTGGTTGAGTCTTCCTGCCGATACAGGGGATCTGGGAAGATCCCACATGCTGTGGAGCGGCTGGGCCCGTAAGCCATGGCTGCTGAGCCTGCACGTCCCGAGCCTGTGCTCCGCAACAGGAGAGGCCACAACAGTGAGAGGCCCACATACCGCAAATAAATAAATAAATAAATACATAATTACATAAATGTAAATGGATTAAATGCTCCATTCAAAAGACATAGAGTAGGAAAAGAAGAAGTAAAGCTGTCACTGTTTGCAGATGACATGATCCTATACGTAGAGAACCCTAAAGATGCTACCAGAAAACTACTAGAGCTAATCAATGAATTTGGTAAAGTGGCAGGATACAAAATTAATGCACAGAAGTCTCTGGCATTCCTATATACTAATGATGAAAAATCTGAAAGTGAAATCAAGAAAACACTCCCATTTACCATTGCAACAAAAAGAATAAAATATCTAGGAATAAACCTACCTAAGGAGACAAAAGACCTATATGCAGAAAATTATAAGACACTGATGAAAGAAATTAAAGATGATACAAATAGATGGAGAGATATACCATGTTCTTGGATTGGAAGAATCAACATTGTGAAAATGACTCTACTACCCAAAGCAATCTA
>NW_020838050.1:2696802-2702704 GCF_003676395.1 Aethalodelphis obliquidens | reverse complement strand
GGGCTATTGTAAATAGAGCTGCAATGAACATTTTGGTACATGACTCTTTTTGAATTTTGGTTTCCTCAGGGTATATGCCCAGTAGTGGGATTGCTGGGTCATATGGTAGTTCTATTTGTAGTTTTTTAAGGAACCTCCATACTGTTCTCCATAGTGGCTGAACCAATTCACATTCCCACCAGCAGTGCAAGAGTGTTCCCTTTTCTCCACACCCTCTCCAGCATTTATTATTTCTAGATTTTTTGATGATGGCCATTCTGACTGGTGTGAGATGATATCTCATTGTAGTTTTGATTTGCATTTCTCTAATGATTAATGATGTTGAGCATTCTTTCATGTGTTTGTTGGCAGTCTGTATATCTTCTTTGGAGAAATGTCTATTTAGGTCTTCTGTCCATTTTTGGATTGGGTTGTTTGTTTTCTTGTTATTGAGCTGCATGAGCTGCTTGTAAATTTTGGAGATTAATCCTTTGTCGGTTGCTTCATTTGCAAATATTTTCTCCCATTCTGAGGGTTGTCTTTTGGTCTTGTTTATGGTTTCCTTTGCTGTGCAAAAGCTTTGAAGTTTCATTAGGTCCCATTTGTTTATTTTTGTTTTTATTTCCATTACTCTAGGAGGTGGGTCAGAAAGGATCTTGCTTTGATTTATCTCATAGAGTGTTCTGCCTATGTTTTCCTCTAAGAGTTTGATAGTTTCTGGCCTTGCATTTAGGTCTTTAATCCATTTTGAGCTTACTTTTGTGTATGGTGTTAGGGAGTGATCTAATCTCATACTTTTACATGTACCTGTCCAGTTTTCCCAGCACCACTTATTGAAGAGGCTGTCCTTTCTCCATTGTACATTACTGCCACCTTTATCAAAGATTAGGTGTCCATATGTGCATGGGTTTATCTCTGGGCTTTCTATCCTGTTCCATTGATCTATCTTTCTGTTTTTGTGCCAGTACCATACCGTCTTGATGACTGTAGCTTTGTAGTATAGTCTGAAGTCAGGGAGCCTGATTCCTCCAGTTCCTTCTTTCGTTCTCAAGATTGCTTTGGCTATTCGGGGTCTTTTGTGTTTCCATACAAATTGTGAAATTTTTTGTTCTAGTTCTGTGAAAAATGCCAGTGGTAGTTTGATAGGGATTGCATTGAATCTATAGATTGCTTTGGGTAGTAGAGTCATTTTCACACTGATGATTCTTCCAATCCAAGAACATGGTATATCTCTCCATCTATTTATATCATCTTTAATTTCTTTCATTAGTGTCTTATAATTTTCTGCATACAGGTCTTTTGTCTCCTTAGGTAGGTTTATTCCTAGATATTTTATTCTTTTTGTTGCAATGGTAAATGGGAGTGTTTTCTTGATTTCACTTTCAGATTTTTCATCATTAGTATATAGGAATGCCAGAGATTTCTGTGCATTAATTTTGTATCCTGCCACTTTACCAAATTCATTGATTAGCTCTAGTAGTTTTCTGGTAGCACCTTTAGGGTTCTCTATGTATAGGATCATGTCATCTGCAAACAGTGACAGCTTTACTTCTTCTTTTCCAATTTGGATTCCTTTTATTTCCTTTTCTTCTCTGATTGCTGTGGCTAAAACTTCCAAAACTATGTTGAATAATAGTGGTGAGAGTGGGCAACCTTGTCTTGTTCCTGATCTTAGTGGAAATGCTTTCAGTTTTTCACCATTGAGGATGATGTTTGCTGTGGGCTTGTCATATATAGCCTTTATTATGTTGAGGAAAGTTCCCTCTATGCCTACTTTCTGCAGGGTTTTTATCATAAATGGGTGTTGAATTTTGTCAAAAGCTTTCTCTGCATCTATTGAGATGATCATATGGTTTTTCTCCTTCAATTTGTTAATATGGTTTATCACATTGATAGATTTGCGTATATTGAAGAATCCTTGCATTCCTGGAATAAACCCCACTTGATCATGGTGTATGATCCTTTTAATGTGCTGTTGGATTCTGTTTGCTAGTATTTTGTTGAGGATTTTTGCATCTATGTTCATCAGTGATATTGGCCTGTAGTTTTCTTTCTTTGTGACATCCTTGTCTGGTTTTGGTATCAAGGTGATGGTGGCCTCGTAGAAGGAGTTAGGGAGTGGTCCTCCCTCTGCTATATTTTGGAAGAGTTTGAGAAGAATAGGTGTTAGCTCTTCTGTAAATGTTTGATAGAATTCGCCTGTGAAGCCATCTGGTCCTGGGCTTTTCTTTGTTGGAAGATTTTTAATCACAGTTTCAATTTCAGTGCTTGTGATTGGTCTGTTCATATTTTCTATTTCTTCCTGATTCAGTCTTGGCAGGTTGTGCATTTCTAAGAATTTGTCCATTTCTTCCAGATTGTCCATTTTATTGGCATAGAGGTGCTTGTAGTAATCTCTCATGATCTCTTTTATCTCTGCAGTGTCAGTTGTTACCTCTCCTTTTTCATTTCTAATTCTATTGATTTGAGTCTTCTCCCTTTTTTTCTTGATGAGTCTGGCTAGTGGTTTATCTATTTTGTTTATCTTCTCAAAGAACCAGCTTTTAGTTTTATTGATCTTTGCTATTGTTTCCTTCATTTCTTTTTCATTTATTTCTGATCTGATTTTTATGATTTCTTTCCTTCTGCTAGCTTTGGGGTTTTTTTGTTCTTCTTTCTCTAATTGCTTGAGGTGCAAGGTTAGGTTGTTTATTCGAGATGTTTCCTGCTTCTTAAGGTGGGCTTGTATTGCTATAAACTTCCCCCTTAGAACTGCTTTTGCTGCATCCCACAGGTTTTGGGTCGTTGTGTCTCCATTGTCATTTGTTTCTAGGTATTTTTTGATTTCCTCTTTGATTTCTTCAGTGATCTCTTCATTATTAAGTAGTGTATTGTTTAGCCTCCATGTGTTTGTATTTTTTACAGATCTTTTCCTGTAATTGATATCTAGTCTCATGGCGTTGTGGTCAGAAAAGATACTTGATACAATTTCAATTTTCTTAAATTTACCAAGGCTTGATTTGTGACCTAAGATATGGTCTATCTTGGAGAATGTTCCATGAGCACTTGAGAAAAATGTGTATTCTGTTGTTTTTGGATGGAGTGTCCTATAAATATCAATTAAGTCCATCTTGCCTAATGTATCATTTAAAGCTTGTGTTTCCTTATTTATTTTCATTTTGGATGATCTGTCCATGGGTGAAAGTGGGGTGTTTAAGTCCCCTACTATGAATGTGTTACTGTCGATTTCCCCTTTTATGGCTGTTAGTATTTGCCTTATGTATTGAGGTGCTCCTATGTTGGGTGCATAAATATTTACAATTGTTATATCTTCTTCTTGGATCGATCCCTTGATCATTATGTAGTGTCCTTCTTTGTCTCTTTTAATAGTCCTTATTTTAAAGTCTATTTTGTCTGATATGAGAATTGCTACTCCAGCTTTCTTTTGGCTTCCATTTGCATGGAATATCTTTTTCCATCCCCTTACTTTCAGTCTGTATGTGTCTCTAGGTCTGAAGTGGGTCTCTTGTAGACAGCATATATAAGGGTCTTGTTTTTGTATCCATTCAGCTAATCTGTGTCTTTTGGTGGGAGCATTTAGTCCATTTACATTTAAGGTAATTATCGATATGTATGTTCCTATTCCCATTTTCTAAATTGTTTTGGGTTCGTTATTATAGGTCTTTTCCTTCTCTTGTGTTTCTTGCCTAGAGAAGATCCTTTAGCATTTGTTGTAAAGCTGGTTTGGTGGTGCTGAACTCTCTCAGCTTTTGCTTGTCTGTAAAGGTTTTAATTTCTCCATCAAATCTGAATGAGATCCTTGCTGGGTAGAGTAGTCTTGGCTGCATGTTTTTCTCCTTCATCACTTTCAGTATGTCCTGCCACTCCCTTCTGGCTTGTAGGGTTTCTGCTGAGAGATCAGCTGTTAACCTTATGGGGATTCCCTTATGTGTTATTTGTTGTTTTTCCCTTGCTGCTTTTAATATGCTTTCTTTGTATTTAATTTTTGACAGTTTGATTAATATGTGTCTTGGCGTATTTCTCCTTGTATTTATCTTGTATGGGACTCTCTGTGCTTCCTGGACTTGATTAACTATTTCCTTTCCCATATTAGGGAAGTTTTCAACTATAATCTCTTCAAATATTTTCTCAGTCCCTTTCTTTTTCTCTTCTTCTTCTGGAACCCCTATAATTCGAATGTTGGTGCGTTTAATGTTGTCCCAGAGGTCTCTGAGACTGTCCTCAGTTCTTTTCATTCTTTTTTCTTTATTCTGCTCTGCAGTAGTTATTTCCACTATTTTATCTTCCAGGTCACTTATCCGTTCTTCTGCCTCAGTTATTCTGCTATTGATCCCATCTAGAGTACTTTTAATTTCATTTATTGTGTTGTTCATCGTTGCTTGTTTCATCTTTAGTTCTTCTAGGTCCTTGTTAACTGATTCTTGCATTTTGTCCAATCTATTGTCCATTCTATCTCCAAGATTTCGGATCAACCTTACTATCATTATTCTGAATTCTCTTTCAGGTAGACTGCCTATTTCCTCTTCATTTGTTAGGTCTGGTGCATTTTTATCTTGCTCCTTTATCTGCTGTGTGTTTTTCTGTCTTCTCATTTTGCTTATCTTACTGTGTTTGGGGTCTCCTTTCGCAGGCTGCAGGTTTGTAGTTCCTCCTGTTTTTGATGTCTGTCTCCAGTGGCTAAGGTTGGTTCAGTGGGTTGTGTAGGCTTCCTGGTGGAGGGGACTAGTGGCTGTGTTGTGGTGGATGAGGCTGGATCTTGTCTCTCTAGTGGGCAGGTTCACGTCTGGTGGTGTGTTTGGGGGTGTCTGTGGCCTTATTATGATTTTAGGCAGCCTCTCTGCTAATGGGTGGGGTTGTGTTCCTGTTTTGCTAGTTGTTTGGCATAGGTTTTCCAGCACTGTGGCTTGCTGGTCGTTGAGTGAAGCTGGGTGCTGGTGTTAAGATCGAGGTCTCTGGGAGATTTTCGCCGTTTGATATTATGTGGAGCTGGGAGGTCTCTTGTTGATCAGTGTCCTGAAGTTGGCTGTCCTACCTCAGAGGCAGAGCCCTGCCTCCTGGCTGGAGCACCAAAAGCTTTTCATCCACAGGCTCAGGATAAAAGGGAGAAAAAGTAGAGGGAATTAGTAGAAGTATGAGGAAAGAAAGAAGGAAAGGAGGGTAGGAAGGAAGGAAGAAAGAAAGAAAGAAGCAAAGAAGGAAAGAAGGCAAGAAGGAAAGGAGGGAGGGAGGGAGGGAGGAAGGAAGGAAGGAGGGAAAGAAGGAAAAAAGACAGAAAGAAAAAAGATACAGTAAAAATAAAATAAAGTATAATAAAGTTATTGAATTAAAAAATTCTTATTTAGAAGAAAAAAAAAAAGGGACGGAAAGAACCTTAGGACAAATGTTGGAAGCAAAGCTATACAGACAAAATCTTACACAGAAGCATACACATACACCCTCACTAAAAGAGGTAAATGGGGAAAAATCCTAAATCTTGCTGTCAGAGACCACCTCCTCAATTTGGGATGATTCGTTGTCTAAAGGAGGGAAGGAAGGACGGAAAGAAAGAAAGAAAGAAAGAAGGTAAAGTATAATAAGGTTATTAAAATTAATTATTAAGAAAAAAAAAATTTAAAAAAAAAACATGGACGGATAGAACCCTAGGACAAATGGTGGAAGCAAGACTATACAGACAAGATCTCACACAGAAGCATACACATACACATTCACAAAAAGAGGAAAGGGGAAAAAATCATAGATCTTGCTCCTAAAGTCCACTTCCTTAATTTGGGATGATTGGTTGTCTATTCAGGTATTCCACAGATGCAGGGTACATCAAGTTGATTGTGGAGCTTTAATCCGCTGCTTCTGAGGCTGCTGGGAGAGGTTTCCCTTTCTCTTCTTTGTTCTCACAGCTCCCAGGGCTAAGCTTTGGATTTGGCCC
>NW_020838050.1:2696418-2696764 GCF_003676395.1 Aethalodelphis obliquidens | reverse complement strand
AAAAAAGACAGGATGGGGTTAAAAGAGCCGCTGATTGGGGGCTCTGGCGCACTCAGGCCGGCGGGGACGGAGGTGCACAGAGTGCGGGGCGGGCCTGCGGTGGCAAAGGCCGGCGTGACTTTGCGCCAGTCTGAGGCGCGCTGTGCGCTCTCCCGGGGAAGTTGTCCCTGGATCCCGGGAACCCGGCAGTGGCGGGCTGCACAGGCTCCGCGGAAGAGGGGTGTGGAGAGTGACCTGTGCTCGCACACAGGCCCCTCGGTGGCGGCAGCAGCAGCCTTAACTTCTCCCGCCCGCCTCTGGGGTCCGCGCTTTCAGCCGCGGCTCGCGCCCGTCTCTGGATTCCGCG
>NW_020838050.1:2645921-2696408 GCF_003676395.1 Aethalodelphis obliquidens | reverse complement strand
GCTTTCAGCCGCGGCTCGCGCCCGTCTCTGGATTCCGCGCTTTCAGCTGCGGCTCGCGCCCGTCTCTGGATTCCGCGCTTTCAGCCGCGGCTCGCGCCCGTCTCGGGTCCGCGCTTTCAGCCGCGGCTCGCGCCCGTCTCTGGATTCCGTGCTTTCAGCCGCGGCTCGCGCCCGTCTCTGGATTCCGCGCTTTCAGCCGCGGCTCGCGCCCGTCTCTGGGGTCCGCGCTTTCAGCCGCGGCTCGCGCCCGTCTCTGGAGTTCCTTTAAGCAGCGTTCTTAAACCCCTCTCCTCACGCCCCAGGAAACAAAGAGGGAAGGAAAAGTCTCCTGCCTCTTCTGCAGGTGCAGGCTTTTCCCCGGACTCCCTCCCGGCTAGCTGTGGTGCACTAACCCCTTCAGGCTATGTTCAAGCCGCCAACCCCAGTCCTCTCCCTGCGCTCCGGCCTCAGCTCGCAGCCCCGCCCGCCCCGGCATGCCTCTCGGGCTGGTGAGTGCCTGTCGGCACTGATCCTCTGTGCGGGAATCTCCCCGCTTTGCCCTCCGCACCCGTTGCTGTGCACTCCTCCGCAGCTTCGAAGCTCCCCCCTCCACCTCCCGCAGTCTCCGCCCGCGAAGGGGCTTCCTAGAGTGTGGAAACTTTTCCTCCTTCACAGCTCCCTCCCACTGGTGCAGGTGCCGTCCCTATTCTTTTGTCTCTGTTTTTTCTTTTGCCCTACCCAGGTACGTGGGGAGTTTCTTGCCTTTTGGGAGGTCTGAGGTCTTCTGCCAGCCTTCAGTAGGTGTTCTGTAGGAGTTGTTCCACGTGTAGATGTATTTCTTGTGTATCTGTGGGGAGGAAGGTGATCTCCGCGTCTTACTCTTCCGCCATCTTACGCCTTCTCCCTCAGGGCACAACTTTTGAAAGAATGACATAGCCCAAGGACATGACATAAACTGATTAGAACCAAATGGATCCAAGATGGCAGACAAATTGACTTTTTCCACTAGACCTTGAGACTCAGTATCACCAAGCTCACAACAGCAAGCTAAATGACACACCCACAGTTGCCATGAAAGTTCCAAGACTGATCATAAGGATAAAATGGGGGCAGTGGTCCTCTTCCTGGAAATCCCTGCCTCTTCCTAAAATAGCTGGAATACTCCCATTCATGAGCCTATGAAATTACCCACTCTTATAAAAACTGACAACCTCATACCCTGGTGCCTGTCTCACCTTCTGAGATGGCCCACACTCTGTCTGTGGAGTGTGTTTCTCTCTAAATAAATCCACTTCTTACCTTTCACTTTGTCTCTCACTGAATTCTTTCTGTGATGAGCCATCAAGAACCTGAGATTCATTAAGTCTTGAAACCAGATGTGTGATCTCAGTTGGAAGATTGTGGGTTCTGGCTAGGTTCGAGTCATGGCCACGTGAGTTCAAGTCCCAATCTGGGTTTTGGCCAGGTTCGAGTCCCAGCCACGTGGGTTCAAGTCTCAATCTGGGTTTTGGCTGGGTTCGAGTCCCAATCTGGGTTTTGGCTGGGTTCGAGGCCTGGCACATGGGTTTAAGTCTCAATCTTAGGTGCACAGTTTCAATTTCAACTCAGGCCTGCCCCACTTAATTTAGCTTGTGGCAATCATTTCTGCTTACACTATAATTAGGTTAGTAGTGTAAGCTTTGCAGTCAACTGGATCTGAATTTGAATCTTGTCTCCACTCATTTTCTGGGACATTTTGAGAAAATTACCTATCCTCTTTAAATGTTTGCTAAGGCCCATCCTCAGAGATTCTTATTTAATAGATCTTGTATGGAGGAATAAGAATCTGACTTTGTAACTAATTACCCATGTGACTCTGATGTAGCTATTCCACATACTGTTATTTGGGAAGCCTAGAACTGGATAATTTTTATGAAGTATACAGGCTCCTCAGTTCCTTGCTGCACATGTGACTTAGAATGATGTCCTTTTAGTCTCCTTGACAGGAGACAAATTCTTCATTATGACACAGTCCTCAGTAGAATGGTATGCAGGAAGAATAAGGCATTTCTTGACCTGACTCAAAAGCAAAAAATAATTGATCTTATTATAGGGTTATAGAATTTCCCTGTGGTAGCAAGAAACATTACATAGTTCTCGTACCCAGTGCTATAAAAAACGATAAATATATAACCTAAGGAAAGCACTTTTCCAAGAATAGTTACCAATATATTGAGCCTATTCTTCTGGTATATGAAGATGATGAAACAGTCATAAAATACAAAAGGTAAATTTGCAAGTGTGAGTGTGTAGACAATTGGAGATTAGTGATACATAATTAATTTGGATCTGTCAGTTGTCCTTTAAAATAAAAATAAAAATAAACCACGAGGAGGATGAAGATGGTGGAGTAGCAGGATGTGGAGCTCCCCTTCCCCCACAAACACATTAAAAAAATACATCTACTACAAAAAAATTATAAGCCAATATTTTTGATGAAGATAGATGCAAAAATCCTCAACAAAATACTAGGAAACAGAATCCATCAGTACAGTAAAAGGATTATATACCATGATCAAGGTGGATTCATTCTCACGTCACAGGGATGGTTCTACACATGCAAATCAATCATTGTGATACACCACATTAACAAAAGGAAAGACAAAAACCACATGATCATCTCAATAGACATAGAAAAAGCATTTGACAAAATTCAACATCCATTCATGATAAAAAGTCTTAGCAACATGGGTACAGAGAGAACATATCTCAACTTAATAAAAACACACAGCAGACATAATACTCAAAGTTGATGAAAGCCTTCTTGCTAAGTTCAGGAAGAAGACAAGGATGCCCACTCTCACCACTTCTATTCAAAATGGAATGGAAGTCCTATCCACAGCAATCATACAAGAAAATGAAAAAAAAATGGTATCCAAATTGGAAGGGAAGGGATAAAACTTTTACTGTTTGCAGGTGACATGATACTCTACATAGAGAACCCAAAAGACTCCACACAGCTATTATTAGAACTAATAAATGATTTCAGTAATGTAACAGTATACAAGGTTAATATAGAGAAATCTGTTGTATTTCTTTACACTAACAAAATATCAGAAAGAGAAATTTAAAAAAATCCTTGTTAACATTGTGTCAAAAAATTTAAAAAACCTAGGCATAAACTTAAAGGGTGAAAACCTATACATGAAAAGAATAAGACATTGATAAAGGAATTTGAAGATTATTCAAAGAAATATAAATATATTCCATGCTCTTTGATTGGAAGAATAATTAAAATGGCCATATTACCCAAAGTGATCTATAGATTTAATGTGACCCCTGTCAAAATACCCATGGCATTTTTCACAGAACCAGAACAAATTGTCCTAAAATTTATATTCAACCACAAAAGGTGCAGAATTGCCAAACCAATCCTGAGAAAAAAGAATAAAGCTGGAGGCATAAACCTTCCAGGCTTCAGACAATACTACAAAGCTACATTAATTGAAACAGTGTGGTATTGGAACAAAACTAGCCATATAGATCAATGGAACAGAACAGAGAGCCCAGAAATAAACCCACACACCTGTGATCAATTAATCTATGACAAAGGAGGCAAGAATATACAATGGAGAAAAGATAGTCTCTTCAACAAGTGATGCTGGGAATGTTGGACAGATACATGTAAATCATTGAAATTAGAACACTCACATCGTATACAAAAATAAAATCAAGATGGTTTAAAGACCTAAATATAAGGCCTGAAACTATAAAACTTTTAGAAGAGAACATAAGCAAACTTTCTTGGACATAAATCATAGCAATATATTTTTAGATCACTCTCCCAAGGCAAACTAAATAAAAGCAAAAATAAACAAATGGGACCTAATCAATCTTAAAAGCTTTTCCACAAAAAAAATAAAATAAAATCATTACCAAAACTAAAAGACAACCTACAGAATGGGAGAAAATATTTGCAAATGATGTGATCAACAAGGGGTTAATATCCAAAATACAAAACAGTTCATATAACCCAATATCAAAAACAAAAAGAAAACAATCCAATCAGAAAATAGGCAGAAGACATAAATAGATATTTCTCCAGAGAAGACATACAGGTGGCCAACAGACACATGGAAATATGCTCAACATCACTAATTATTAAAGAAATGCAAACCAAACTCACAATGAGGTATCACCTCACACTTGTCAGAATGGCTATCATCAAAATGTCTATAAATAATCAATCCTGGATAGAATATGGAAAAAGGGGAACCTCCTATACTATTGGTGAGAATGTAAATTGATATAGCCACTATGGAGATCTATATGGAATATTAGCCATAAAAAGAATGAAATGTTGCCATTTGCAGCAACATGGATGGACCTACAGAATTTTATACTAAGTGAAGTAAGTCAGAAAGAGAAAGACAAATATCATATGATATCACTTATATGTGGAATCTAAAATAATACAAATAAATCTATATATAATGCAGAAACAGATTCACAGACATAGAAAACAAACTTATGGTTACCAAAGGGGAATGGGAGGGGATATATTAAGTGTATGGGATTAAAAGATACAAACTATTATATAAAATGGATAAGCAACAGAGATGTACTGTATAGAACTGGGAGCTATATTTAATATCTTGTAATTATCTATAGTGGAAAATAATCTGAAAAGCATATATTATATGCCTTTTAAATTATATATAAAATATATGCTTTTCAGATTATATATATATATATATATATATATATATATATACACATATATATATACATCTGCATCACTTTGCTATATACCTGAAACTAATGCAATACGGTAAATCAACTATCCTTCAATAAAAATGGAAAAAATAACACATCTTAATAAAAATTGAAATTTCTATTCTTCTGGAAAAATCCAGCCTTACAGGTTGCAAATGAAGCTATGGGGGTCTGGATGGGAGAACGAATGGTGAAGACTTTTGAAATAGAGCTGAATTGTGAATGAGGAAAGTGTTGGTGTTGGTAGAGAGAATTCAGACAGCCAGAGATCAATCTGAGGAGCTCTGAGGTGAGAAATGGGCACTAAAAATAAAGTGGGGTAGTACCACTGCGATTTAAGCAAAGGCCCTTGCAATAGGAAGCCTGTGAGTGCTCCTCTTTCTGTTCCTTCCATGACTTACTGTTAACCAGACGTGATTGCAGCATTAATTAAAGAGCATTACAAGAACACATGGAGTACTTAATTGTGCTTGTTCCTGTTCTCTAATATTTCCACCTTTACCATTATGGTCCCAAACAGTTCATTATTGATAATTAATATTTATTTAATACTTTCTAATTGAAACTATTGTCAGGGGGTTGGTAAGGTTGGGTTTCAGTATCAAATCATTTTTCCAATTTGTCCTGCTGTGCTTATTGCTCTGTTGGTTTCCCAGTTATTTCAACTTTCCTGAAGCTATACTCCCATGGTAGAGGAATCAGAGCAGCTCAAATATCAATAAATCAACATCTCAAATAAATAGACATCAGTGGCTTTGTTTTGTGACTGTGTATTCCCTGTGTGGAAAAGCAATGTGAAGAATGTAGTAAATATACTTCTGTCTCAAAAAGCAGATGGGCTGGTCATATACATAAAACGGAGCTACCATTTGGATATTGCCCCTTTTGCATGTCTTTTTTGGTACCAAAACTATTTAATTGTGTATTTTCTCTCTCAGTATGTAATTATAAACCTTCTCATTTAAAATATTACATGAGAGTAAGTCATTATGACAATACATTTAAGAAAACAATTCAGAACCAGAGATGTTAATCTCTGTCCAAGTTTGTAATCAAAAAGTTTTATTTTAAAGAGACTCAGAAAGATGCCCTATCTTATAAATTGGTGAGCTGGGTCTCAGATTAAGGAACATTTCATTCAAGGCAAACTTAAAAGCTAAATATGTGAAATGGACATTTTTAGTATTTTGTATCAATGTAACTATTAAGAGTTCTTGATTACTTTTTTCTTTTCTTTTTGATTTTTAATAGTTGAGTTACAATGCTGTGCTAATTTCTGCTGTACAGCAAAGTTATACACATATATACATTCATTTTTATATTCTTTTCCACTACGATTTATCCCAGGGTATTGAATACAGTTCTCTGCTACTGCTATGCAGTAGAACCTTGTTGTTTATCCATTCTAAATGTAATAGTTTGCATCTACTAACCTCAAACTCCAAGTCCATCCCTCTCCCTCCTCCCTCTCCCTTGGCAAACACAAGTCTGTCATCTATGTTTGGGAGTCTGTTTTTCTTGATTTTTTTATTTTTCTGAAAGACTTGGGCCATAGAAACCTGAGTTAGATACTAATATGAACATGCATTCTTCATTATGAATTTTAAAGATCTGAAGATGAGAGCCTGACAGCTCTGGAAAGTCATAGTATATTTATATCATAAGTGGGGGAGAAGAGTGATATTAATTAATACTGGTTTCAGATTTGTATCCTTAGCCCCACTAACTCTTCTTTCTTCTATACCACTTTCCTGGATACAAGGAAAGAAAAGAAGGTGGAACATAATTTACAGGTGGCTGAACATTACTTTAGGCTCTTTACTAATGTTTGATCATTTAGCTGCTTTATCCTTCCTGTCAGATTCATTTCCAGTCCATCTGTGTTGCATAGCCTTGGAAGTTTAAAACTATTTCTTAAGTGAAGTGTTGAAAGATAATTTTTTCTCTTGTGTTACTTTCTAGAAAGTCAGGAGAAATTGGTTTCATTATAAAGTGTACTGCATAGGAGCAACTCTTTTTTCATCTTCTTTTTCTTTCTTACTCTCACTTACCTTCTTTCTTTCTCATTTGCCCTCTTTCCCTTTTTTTTCTTTTCGCTTTTCTTTCTTTCTTTCCTTCCTTCCTTTTTCTTTTCTTTCTTGTTTGTTTGTTTCTTTCTTTCTTTCTTTCTATCTTTGTTTCTTTCTTTTTCTTTTACTCCTTCCTTCCTTCCTTTCTCTCTGTCTTTACTTCTTTCTTTTTTATTTTCCTGGAGCCAGTTCTACATGCCATCAACACATGACCATCACAAAGGAGAATAGGTATGAAGTGGAAAGTGGCTTCACATTAAGAGTTTTCCCTCTCTAACAGATGTCCTGATTTTCTATGAGACTGCCACTCCTAAACATTTCTTCTTTTTTTCTTTATTTTGGTATTTTCCTTGATATCACATTTTCATCTATAACATCATTAGGGAATGGCAGAAGAAGAAACGTGATGCTGATAATGTTCAGATTTCCAGTGTGAGGGGAAGACACCTTGCAAAAGACCCTTTTACTTGGCAGGAAGAGGAATTCAGAGACTTCTGTGACTGTAGTTTTCCATTTTAAACAGACATTCTAGTTTGTGTTCTTGATACCTATTTCCCCAATTCCTTTTTACCCCCTTCTGTGTTGATTTTATTTTCATTGTAATGATTTAAAAAATAAAAGGGAGGGAAACAGGGCTGTCCTCTCCATTATTTATTCCTCCCTTGGCTATCAGGTGGCTTGGTTTTTAGAGGCATGTGTAATGTATCCTTTTCCTTGATGCAGTTTTTAGTACCATGGTTGCAATAGCCAATCTCCCACCAGATCTTTTGCTCTGAGGAAAAGAAATATTTTACTTAAATATTAAAAGGTATATTAAAGTCTTTCCATATGTATGTTTTTCATCCATTTTATATGGAAATATGACCTCTTAGTTTCAGAAGATTTGTCTCTTTACAAATGGGCAGAAATGACCTGTCAAGATGATTTTGGCAGTGTCTCCATTAGTGGAACTGAAAGTAAAAACAAAATAAAGCATGAAGCTTGATAAATTTTGTCCAAAAGAGGTACATGTCCAAATACTGATAATCCTTTAGTCTCACCTTTTCCAAGAAGACTTCCCGAACCACCCCAGCCTTCACTAATCTCTGCTTCCTCCAAGTTCCTGTGCTGTCAGATGTTTATGGAAAGCAATTTTAGGATAACATAACTTGCCCAAGGTTACAAAAAAATAAGTGACAAACTAGGATTTTAACTCAGGCAGTATGGCTTCAGAGACTGCCTGTACTTTTAGTCAACATTCTATACCACCTTCCTTGACAGACCCTATGATATGAGAAAAAAACATTGATTAGGTAAATGTACAGCTCTGGAAGAAAAAAAGTAGAGGATGTTGTACATGTTGGTTTGCTTTCATCACATAATTTTCTTTTAATCAAAGTATGCTATACTGTTAATGGCTGTAAAATGTGTTGATTTAAAGGAAGAGAAGAGCATCTAAGAAGTCCTGAAATGCTTATTCTTTAAACGAACTCTTAAATTTTCTTGACATGTGCTGGAGGTGGAGAGATTAGGGAGAAGGCTGCAGATAGGAATTGGAAAAGTGTTCCTGGTCAGCGTTATCTTGGAAACCTCAAGGGCAGAAGAGAGTGAATTAACTATATAAGCCTAGCTGAAAACAGTACTGGACCATAGAGAAATCCAATTCTGTATCCTACCGTAGCTTGGTTAGTGGGCTTGGTCCTCATTAGCACTGTTGTTGTATTGATAGTTTCCAATTCATGGATATTTGTGTATGTGTCTTAATCTAATCTCCCCACTCTCCTACCTCACTTCTCAGGATACCACAATGTTTATAAAATCCCTTCAGGTTTTTAAATTATTGCCCCAGGGAATATCCCTCAACTGTCACCTCTTTACTTTTCCCAACCTCTTACAGGAGAAAATCAAAGATTTAAAAAATTGTGAAGTTTTAAATAAAAGGAAGGAAGAGGAAATGACCATATACAGGTTAATGTTTATATATGCTGAGTAACAGAAATGAAAAGCATATTTCTTTTATAAAATTCAAGCTGGTCACTTGACTTGAGCTTTTCTAGGTCTCAGCCATCTGGTTCAGCTCTGCTGCTTCATAACTGTGTGACTTTGAGCAAATTCACTCCTCTTCTTTAGGCTCTTTCCCTCATTGATGAATGAGATTATTATATCAGCCAATCAGAGCTTCTCAAATGTATCGATGTGGTGGCTCTTTAATGCTAAGGTAAGCTCCAGCAGGGAATTATCCATGAATATCTCTGACTTGTATCGACTTCCACCTTCTAATGTAAATCTATGCCCTTATACACACATATCACCAAAGAAAATGATATCATAATAATAGCTAATAATTAGAGTGCTCTTTACTATGTAGCAGGCATCATTTTAATCAATTCCCATGTATCTGGTCTTCACAACCACCCTAGGAAATAGGCACCATCATTGTCTTCATTTTATAGAAAAGGAAACCCACCCCCATAAGAGAGGCTAAAACACTTGGCCAAATTCACATAACTAATAAGTGGAAGAATTATAATTTGAACTCAGCCGACTTGGCTCCAGAGACCATGCACTCAACTACTATACTACATTGACAACACAATAGTATTTGGAAAAATAATAAATATTGATTTTAAAAATGCAAAATGAGACATCAAATAGCAAATATTTACAAACCCTCTACTCTTCACAGAATTCCAAAGGATACACAAATATCCACCTATTTATGCATTGCTTTCCCTTCCCTAAAGTTAAAAAGTGATCAACATTATTGAACTTTTCATATACTTGTTTTACATTTTCAAATCTACTTTAATGGGAACACAGTAAAACTCATAAGGGACTGGATTATGCAAAGCAGATTCCATCCATCCATTTATAAATAGCCACATCCTTGTATGGATAAGAGGTTTACTCTTTAGATATGACTAATCTGCCTATTTGCAGCTGAGTTCTTGTCTGAAAATGGACCACAATGTATCATGGGTGATGTGTAAAAGTCACATACTTTTAACCACTTATAAAAAGCTATTGTCCTTGGCTGTTCATAACAGAAAAAATATATATATTTGCAACTAAATTAAATCCTCTCAATCAAAGAACATACAAAGCCATCTTGCTCTCTTGTACTTAGGTAATGCCCAGTCCCTGATGGAAGATTTTGATGACAGGTGTAACTGTTTGATTCAAATTGATTTCATACACACACAATTCACACACTCCATTTCACCATTTTCTATTTCTTTCTGGAGATACTTAAAGGGCACTCAGATCTCTTTACTGCACGTCTCCCACGTTGCCTTTAGGTACACATTTACTGGTAACTATTTTACAAAGGAAGAGATCACATTAAGGTCAAGTAGTGATTATTATGATCTCTTTGGTTGACTGAGTCTACACACACACAGTGAAATGGATAATTGAGACAACTATCAAGATAATTCGAGGCAAAAAATAATTATTGCTTCAATTATCTGACTATTTCAGATGAGTGTGTTTTGAACTGAATTACCTACCTAATTGCTTCAATTTTCCACTTCACTTTGTGTGGGTGTCGCCAAGTTGTTAGGGTGCTAACCTGATGAAAGTCTACTGTTTTCCCCATTTAATTAAACTATTTTTACACTAGTCTGCCTTTTTAAAAAATAGTCTTCAGGAGGAATTCTAGGTTGTTTCAGACTTAGGGAATTGAATTCCAATATGACCTTGGGTAGTTAATGGTACCTCTCAAGACCCTATGGAAAATTTAATAATCTTATAGGACTCTTCCAGGTCTGAAATTCTATGAATGATTTTGTTTAATCAAACCAGTCTTACAGATGTCTGGAAAAACAGTAAAGCTTAGTGTCAGGCCACTTCTATCCATACAGCTGACATTCATGTTGATGATGATGAACACTGACAGCCTGTGGCTGGATCCTCATCTCCAAAGCTGTTGTTCCAGGAAAAATCTTCTTTTTGCTACAGAACTTTGCTGGTTGCAGTCCTGCTCTGAAAATTTGGCTAGCAAAGCTCTATCGTTTTCAAGATAAAAATATCTTGTGTGTTTGTGCATACATGCATTAGAGTGTCTGCTGCTGCTCCTGCTCCTGCAAAGCATTTCCTCACCAGAGCAGTGACTGTTAACAGGAAGCAGAGACTGGCTGCAAGGAACACCAAGAGGAAAGTGAAAGGTGAGTCTAGTGGAGTTGCCTGGAGGTATCTACTTATTAAATGAAACTTTCAAGCTGATTTTCAGAAGGCTCTGTTTCAGAGATCTGTAAATGAGTTGAATTCATTTTCCATGCCAATTACTTGGAGTCGGAGTTTCTACAGTAGCCTGCTATTAGCCTCTTATGTAAACACTATCAACTGCTTATGCATCTCTTATGGAACCAAGCAGACTCAACAGCTGAGCTAAGTTTTACTTGCAAGTAGAAGACTGTATTGGTAGATAGTTCACCCTTACTCTGGAAAGATAGTCATCAAACCAATTCTGTCTCCTTAGGTTCAACTTGTTTAAATAATATGTTAATTAACTTGTTGATGAGCTATAATCATATTGATAGAATTTCCTGAGCTGAGTTGACAGCCATATCTGTAGGCAGTCTTAACCATCTTAGAATCATTTGAATGTGGAAGGGAAGCTGATGAGACATCCCCAGACCACATTCAAATGATTCATGATGCTGTCTGAATTGTTGATTGTTGAATATATGATCACATTTTCCAAACTTCTTGTTCTTTTTATATTTTCTCCATGGTAAATTGAAGTTCAGAGGTAAATGCAAGATTAGAAAAGGCAAAAATACAGCTTTTCCTATTTCCTGCCTTATTCTCTCACCATGAGACCCAGAGTTTGAAATATTTTTCTTATTACAAATTCATAAGATATAATGTATTCCTTTACTGCTAGAAAAAATAAAGACATCCATAATTGTGTGTGATATATAGTGATATTTGGTGTATTTTCTCAGAGTTCAAAATCTTGCAAGGAATCATTAATGACACAGTAAAACTGTTTTTCAAAAAATCTCCTCAATGCCTTTAAAGATCAACACGACTACAGAGTGGATAATCATGAGAAAGTAGCAATAATCGTTTTCCTTTAATGAAGGATAATGTTGATGACTTTTCTTTTTATAATTGTTACTTTAGGCAGCTATGTGTTGGTAAATTTTGCATTCTGATTCTGAGAAGAGGGAAAGCTTTATGGGCATGTTACTAGTGCAGTGGTACAGGACACCACACTCAGAAGGGTGTCCAGTGCTTAGGGTTTAATGCTCTGAAGTAACCGTCTTAAACTTCTTAGTAATTTTATCTTTGAATTGTGTTTGTACATAAAGTCCAAAGAGACAATGGAATATGTGACAGGAGTTTGGAGCTTGGCTTCATGTTGTAATCCTTCCTTTCACTGCTTCTCTTCCTCCCCAGGATGAGTTCTCAGTGCCCATGGCTGCAGAACATCCATTGTTGCCCTCTGACCCTGTGGAAAGAATTGAGGTCCCTGTAAGTCTTAGACTAGGGCATGGCAGTAGCCATACCTTCCTTGGGCTGATGGTATCATGGCCTCAGTGAGAGTGAGCCTTTAGCCCATCCACCCCTCCCAACTCAGGAGTAAGTCCTAAAGTTCAGTCACTTTTGGAGGCCCTTCATTCACTGCAGATAGGATTTTAGGAAATAAAAATGCCTTGCTAGACTCCCCCCTCTCTCCAAAAGGGTATGGCGCTTTGATCTAGCAGTTGGGAGAGGGAAGAACCCTGTGGCTGATGGGCATGCACCAAGTAGTGCACTTACCCCACAAGTATCCCTATCTCTGAGGGATTGCAACATTAGAAGTCAAATAAAAAACACTGACAGGTCAAGAAAGAGAAAGAAATAAGATTTAACAACATATTTTTCTGCTTTTAAAATAAGAGTTCCCACATTTTAATTTTGTACTGGGACCCACAAATTATGCAGCCTGTCCTGAAGAAGGGGTAGTCAAACCAGCAAATTTTAGGTGGCAATCTAAGTGGTCAACTGGCAAGCTTTGACCATGTTAAAAAGATTTCCTAATGTGAGCATGCTATGGTGGTTCAAACCCTATGTAGGGGTCATGAAATCTGTATATAAGACAACCCTGTCAATTACCCCATTCTGTGAATGTGAAAAAGATTATTCTCTGACCTTTAATTTCTTCATTAGTAAAATGAGAGGGTTATTTTCTGTGCTTTTCAAGTCCTTCCAATGTTAACATTCTGTGCTTTCTGTGAACATTTTGTCAGAAATAATTTTTCTTCAAGAGCTAAAGGACAGTATAGTAATTATATCCTCTTTGTATCAGTGGATCTCAACAGGGGCAATTTTGCCCACCAGGGAATGTTTGGAAATATCTGGAGACATTTTTGATTGTCACAGCTGAGATGAGGGTGCTACTGGCATCTAGTGGATAAAGGCCAGGAATGCTGCTAAATATCCTACAATGCACAGGGCAGCCCCACACAAAGAAAACAAAGAATTTTCCAGCCCACAATGTCAGTAGTGCCAAGGTTAAGAGCTCCTGGCCTATATGAAAGACATACTTTTGCTTTAGGATTTGTATAAATGTCCCATTCTTTTCTTTAACAATGGGTTAAGGCATGATAATGTTAGAATCAAGGCTTAATAACCAAATCAAACACAAAAGATGTTGACTAATGTTGCTATTGGATTCTGGTCTCTGGAAACAGGAACATCTGTCTGCTGTAATCTTTTGTTTTCCAAGATAGGAAGAGAATAATTAATTAACTGTAGTTATAAAACTCTCTCACACATAAAGTCTGTAGAAGAATAAAAAGTTAAGACTGCTTTATTAGGCTAATAATTGAGCAATTTTTCCACTCGTGAACTTTATTGTGTTGGTAGAATGTTGAAGATGATTTCTTTGCAGCCTCCATATTTTCACACAAGAAATAAGCAGAGAGCTTTCTAACAAAGCTAGTCATCGCTATCACTAATAACACAAGGAATTACAAGGAGGATGTTACTGGCTAACTCCAAGATTTATGTATTCATTAATTCATTAATGCATTCATTTATTCAATATTTTTAATTAAAATTTTACAGTTTGCCATGATTTCATAGAATATAGTGATTAATACTACTACTACTAATAACTCTAGATAGGTCCTTGTTTGCATCCCAGTAGTTGTTGTGAGGCATACTCAAATAACTAAACCAAATTTGTAATATATAGTGATAGCTACAAAGAAAGTGTAGAGTAAGTGCCATAGGTTGTAAAACAAAAGAGAGAGAGTTCTTTAGGAGTTCAGGGAAGAGAGAGGTTGTTTTTAACTGGTGTGGTCAGGAAGTCTTTGTGTAACTGGTGATTATTGAACTGTATTTTTTTCACATAATAGAATTTGAATAGCTGCATTACCTGTCATATAGTGAATACCCAAGTGAGGAAGGTAAAAAATACAAATGCATTCTTATGATCAGGTTTCTGTAATGAGATTGTGTATAGACAGAGCTTTTTTGATTGCAAGTATCAGAAGCCCAAGTCAAACTAAATTAAGACAAAAAAGCAGTTTGTATTAGGAATCCTGGGGTATCTGAGAGAAACTGGGGACAGAAATTAAAGAAGAAAAATGAAGCATGTGTGCAGAAAGAAGCAGATTGTAGAGGAGGAGCATCCTGATTGAGTTTCAGACTCCAGTTCCAGTGATTCATGAAACCCAGCTGCATCTCCTCTGAATCCCCGGAACTGACAAGGGCCTTGGTTTTGGTGCCCACCCTACATTAATCAAGTATGGTTAGAAATGGAGATACATATTATACTCACAAGTCAGCACTCTCAGTTGCTATGAAAAGAATTGGAGTGGGGTAGCAATTTCCAGAAGGAAAGCATTCAACAGGAATAAGGGAGAAGTATCTTGGGTAAAAGGTGTCTACCAGACACAGATAGTTCTAAGGCCCTTTGAAATTAAATGACATACCTTACATTTATAGAATGATAAATGCAAACCAATGTGTACAGACATGAATTGTCTCACCTAAACTTCAACAGAGTCTTATGAGGAATGTTATTTTATAACCACAATATTTACAGATGAGTAAACCCAGTCTTTAATGGGTAAAAATAACTTGATCAAGGTAATATATAAATCTGATAAGTTAGGGAGCCAAGATTCAAACACAGATACTCTGACTCAATGACTACATAATACTGCCTCAAACATTTTTGTGAAATAGTTGCAAAGCCAGCTTCATGGGTAAATGATAAACACAGTCATACAAGGCCACATGCTCAGAAGGGTCTCATGCTTGGGGTTTAGTGTTCTGTGATACTGTCTTGAAATTCTTAATACCTTTATCTTTGAATTTATGTTTTGAAAGTGATGTCCAATGGGACAATGGAGCTTGTACTAGGGGCTTGGAATCTCTCCTGATGTGCAACCCAGCCTCCCCCACTTCCCCGCTTCCTTAAAAATGTCCCTGTGCTTAAGGGAGTGTGACATTCAATAACAAATAAAAAATATCATGTCATGTTGTGGGAGAGACTGTAAAAGAAAGAAAAATGTATATGTTAAAGTCCTTAAGAAAGAAAAGTTTTCCCCTTACTGTTTGAAAAGGAGTCTTTCATCTTCATTTTTCATTGATCACTGAAAATTATGTAGCCAGCCCTGAACAGTTGTTAAGAATGCTGTCTATGGCCAAATAGAGTTTCTGCGGGCCAAAACCAATTGCATAACAAAGAGATAAAAACATTATCTGTAGTCTAGCTATCTCAGATCACCATCCAAGAAAAAAAGTAACTAATATCATCAGATATGATTAAAGCAGGTGCATTAGGCCCCCATAACTAACTATCCAGAAGCATCATGGCATCGTGATTTTGAGTGCAGATTCTAGAATCAATTGCCTCAGTTCATATCCTATCTTCCTTGATGTGTGTCCCCAAGTAAGTTAACATCTCTGTGTTTTCACTTCCTTATGTGTAAGGATGATGATAATAATACTAATACATATTTATAGAATTGTTATGAGGATAAAGTGAGTTGACATATGTAAATATATGTAATATATATAAAATGTGCTTTGAACATTGCCTGGTACTTAATAAGTACTCAGTAAATTTCACTATTCTGAAAAGCTATGGACCCAACATATGAGGACAATTCTATAGCATAATTAATAAATGTTAGCACAGAGCTTGTGTCCAAAAAAACATTACTAACTTCAACTTGAACTTTAATTACCTCAAATATACAAGCTTACTAACATTGTTAGTTTCCCAGAAAATGTTTCCAGTGCTTAATAAGTCATGGAATACACAGTTCAATGTAATAAAAGTTCATTCCATGAGGAAAATATAATGAGAGCACTGTGTAGGACATGTGCAATTTTGAAAAGTATTTGGATTTCAAGCAAAAATATTCTAAATTAAGTTGAACTTAATTGCAAGTTCAGCATACAATGTTTTTGTAATTGTATGCCTTTAGTCTTGCAGCCCAAGAGGCCATGACTATAAATACACACAGAAGAGACCATTGCTTAAATGAAATTACATATATAAATCATCTAGCATAGTTCCAGGCATAAAGTAGATGTTCAATAAATGATAACTATTATCATTAATATTGAAGTCTTTTGAAACTTCAGTGACTAGAATGTAATTTGGCTCTCTGACCACTGGGTCATCTTTCTGGAGTGATTGAAACTGAGCTCTTTTAAAGAATTTCAGATCGTCTATTATAATGCTGCATTTTATCGTTGAATAAATCAGTGGCTATTACCTTTTGGAGAAGAAAATGAAGAAAGGAATTTTATGAGAAATGTCACAAATGTAAATTTTATGGATAGTTTTATGAAAAAGCCATTAGACAGCAACAGTAGTTCACAAAGATGTTCTTCTATTTAGTATTGTTACCTACAGGTGCTGACTGACAGTGTAAAATCACAGAAGCATCAACTCCCAGAGCTTCGAGTACCTGTGGAAACATATAACACAGTGGCAGGCATATAGAAGGCACTCAATAAATGCAAGTATCCTTGTCTTCTTCCTTTGAGATTGTATAGTTCAACGCACCCCCCCACCTCAGTTTTGCAAATGAGGAAATGAGAGGGAATAACCTGGCAAGATTATACAAGTAAATTTTTGATTGACTAGGAAGTAGAATGTCTATAAAATGTCTCAGAAGACTCAGATGATGTTCTTCTCCATTTTGAAACAAACCAGTGAACCCTGAGAGGAGAGCTTGGTATACATAACAACATGAGTAGTGAGAGCTCCCTTTCTCTTAAAAGCAAAGCAACCCAAAGCAGTAATTACAACTCATAGAAACTCTACCCTATGAACAAAGACTCAGCTATCTCTGTCCCAGCAACTCCACACCCCCTTCTCCCCAGTCTGCTAAACAATATTCCCTGCAAGAAAATGTCTAAAATAATCATACACTCTCCTAAAGCTAGATGAGACTTTATCCAACCTTTTCACCAAAACAGGAATTCCTTTTCTACCATCTCTAAAAGGTTTTATCTTGTGAAGACTAAAAAAAAATCCAGTTCTTTCAACAATCCCTTGTATGGTTATTTTCTGAAACTTCCAGAGACACTGTAATTAAGCAGAGTCAATATTGATGTACCCAACTATAATAGATTTGATTATTGGTTCCATTTTTTCCTCCCTTGTTAACAGAGTTATGCATCCACATACTTTGCCAGGTACATTTTTAGTATCCTCCCAATACGGGTGAAGTATACTTGGCTTTGTGACTTGACTTGGCCAATGAAAGATTACTGGAAATGATGTCAGTGAATGTTTAAAATGTATTGGCATGTATTGGCTTGTCCTCTTGCCCTCCAGTGATACGTCTTGAGAAGTATACTTCCTGAGTAGCTGCTAGTCCAAGAAGAAAAACAGGGAAAATGAGGAACAGACTTAAATCCAATTCATGATGTATCTGAACCCAATCAACCCGAAGTCTTAGTCAGAGATTGGCAAATGAGTCACAAAGTCATGAATGAGAAATATAAATGCTTGCATTGTAATTCACTGAGTTTTGGGGGCAGTTTATTACATAATATTGTTTGAAACAATAGCCAGCCAAGACTTCCCATGATTGGCTGCTGAGCATAGCCACAGTTGTAAAGAACCTAGGTATGGTATAGGCCAATAGATTTCTTTATTATTTTACTGAAAGCTTATTCTTTTACAGAAGTCACTCTTAATGTGTGACATCCTTTAGTTTTTTATCTTTCATTTGTTAAATTGAGGTATGATTGACATACAGAAAATGTTGTACATATTTAATGTATACTTCATGATGAGTTTAAAGATAAATATACATTTTGCAGCAAACGGCAGGATTTCCTTATTCTTAAGGCTGTATAATATTCCACTGTATGTATATACCACATTTTCCTTATCCAATTACCTGCTGATGGATATTTAGGTTGTTTCCATGTCTTTGCCATTGTAAATAAAGTTGAAATGAACATAGGTGTGTAGATATTTCTTTGCAATACAGAGTTCAGTTTTTTAGGTGTAAGCCCAGAAGTGCTGGATCATATGATAGTTCTATTTTTAATTTTTGATAAAACTCCAAACTGATTTCCATAAAAGCTGTACCAATTTTCATTTCTACCACATCATCACCAACACTTTTTAACCTATTTTTTTTTAATATAATAGCCATCCTAGTAGGTGTGAGGAGATATTGCGGTTTTGACTTGTATTTCCCTGATGGTTAGTAATCTTGAGCACATTTTCATATACCTATTGGCCATTGGTATTTCTTCTTTGGAGAACTATCTATTCAGGTCTTTTTCCCATTAAAAAATAACTCAGAATAAACTTAACCAAGGAGACAAAAGACTTGTACACTGAAAACTATAAAACATTTGAAGAAAGAAGAAATTTTAAGAGTAACAATAAATGGAAAGAAACCTCTCTTAATGCATTGGAAGAATTAATATTGTCAAAATGTCAATACTACCCAAAGTGATCTAGAGATTTAATGCAATCCCTACAAAAAATCTCAATAGCATTTTTTAAAGAAATAGAAAAATACTATCCTAAAATTCATATGGAACCACAAGTGACCCCGACTAGCCAAAGCAATCTTTTTTTTTTTTTAACATCTTTATTGGGGTATAATTGCTTTACAATAGTGTGTTACTTTCTGCTTTATAACAAACTGAATCAGTTATACATATACATATGTTCCCATACCTCTTCCCTCCTGCATCTCCCTCCCTCCCACCCTCCCTATCCCACCCCTCCAGGCAGTCACAAAGCACCGAGCTGATCTCCCTGTGCTATGCGGCTGCTTCCCACTAGCTATCTACCTTACGTTTGTTAATGTGTATATGTCCATGCCTCTCTCTCGCTTTGTCACAGCTCACCCTTCCCCCTCCCCATATCCTCAAGTCCATTCTCCAGTAGGTCTGTGTCTTTATTCCTGTCTTACCCCTAGGTTCTTCATGACATTTTTTCCCTTAAATTCCATATATATGTGTTAGCATACGGTATTTGTCTTTCTCTTTCTGACTTACTTCACTCTGTATGACAGACTCTAGGTCTATCCACCTCATTACAAATAGCTCAATTTCGTTTCTTTTTATGGCTGAGTAATATTCCATTGTATATATGTACCACATCTTCTTTATCCATTCATGCGATGATGGGCACTTAGGTTGTTTCCATCTCTGGGCTATTGTAAATAGAGCTGCAATGAACATTTTGGTACATGACTCTTTTTGAATTTTGGTTTTCTCAGGGTATATGCCCAGTAGTGGGATTGCTGTGTCATATGGTAGTTCTATTTGTAGTTTTTTAAGGAACCTCCATACTGTTCTCCACAGTGGCTGAACCAATTCACATTCCCACCAGTAGTGCAAGAGTGTTCCCTTTTCTCCACACCCTTTCCAGCATTTATTGTTTCTAGATTTTTTAATGATGGCCATTCTGACTGGTGTGAGATGATATCTCATTGTAGTTTTGATTTTCATTTCTCTAATGATTAATGATGTTGAGCATTCTTCCATGTGCTTGTTGGCAGTCTATATATCTTCTTTGGAGAAATGTCTATTTAGGTCTTCTGCCCATTTTTGGATTGGGTTGTTTGTTTTTTTGTTATTGAGCTGCATGAGCTGTTTGTAAATTTTGGAAATTAATCCTTTGTCAGTTGCTTCATTTGCAAAATTTTCTCCCATTCTGAAGGTTGTCTTTTGGTCTTGTTTACAGTTTCCTTTGCTGTACAAAAGGTTTGCAGTTTCATTAGGTCCCATTTGTTTATTCTTGTTTTTATTTCCATTACTCTAGGAGGTGGGCCAAAAAGGATTATGCTGTGATTTATGTCATAGAGTGTTGTGCCTATGTTTTCCTCTAAGAGTTTGATAGTTTCTGGCCTTACATTTAGGTCTTTAATCCATTTTGAGCATATTTTTGTGTATGGTGTTAGGGAGTGATCTAATCTCATACTTTTACATGTACCTGTCCAATTTTCCCAGCATCACTTATTGAAGAGGCTGTCCTTTCTCCACTGTACATTCCTGCCTCCTTTATCAAAGATAAGGTGACCATATGTGCGTGGGTTTATCTCTGGCTTTCTATCCTGTTCCATTGATCTATCTTTCTGTTTTTGTGCCAGTACCATACTCTCTTGATTACTGTAGCTTTGTAGTATAGTCTGAAGTCGGGGAGCCTGATTCCTCCAGCTCCATTTTTCGTTCTCATGATTGCCAAAACAATCTTGAATGAAGCAGAAGGCATCACATTTCTTGATTTCAAAAAATATTACAAAGCTCTAGTAATTAAAAGGTTATGGTACTGTTAAAAAAAAGACATATCAACCAGTGGAACAAAATAGAGAGTTCAGAAATAAATCCACACATTTATGGTAAACTGATATTTAAAGGATAGTCATTTCAATAAATGGTGTTGGGCATACTGGATATCCAAATGCAAAAGAATAAAATTGCACTCTTATTTTACACTGTACACTAAAATTAACTCAAAGTGAATTAAAAGCATAAATGTAGGACATGAAACTTTAAATCTTCTAGAAGACAATAAGGATAAATGTTCTTGATATTGGTCTTGGCAATGGTTTCTTGGATATGACCCCAAAAGCGAAAATAGACAAGTCGTACTGCACAAACTAAAAAGCTTCTGCACAGCAAAGGAAATAATCAGAAAAGTGATAAGGCAACCTACAAGATGAGAGAAAATATTTGCAAACTAGATGTCTGATAAAGGGTTAATATCCAAGATATATAAGGAACTTCTGTGACTCGAAAACAAACAAACAAAAAACCCACAAATGACAAAATTATATCTTTCCTTTTGATAAGCTTCCATCATATGAAACTTTAGGTGAGTTAAAAGGATGCTCCACTGGCCTCCTGACTTCATCTTGCACAATTTGTCCTAATACTGTCCTAATACACATAGAAAGTTTCTGTAGAAAAGTGTTTTATAAAAGGGAGATCTTCATTGTCTACTTTGAATTTTACAATCTTCCTTGATAGAGTTTCTGTAGAAATTGATTTCAAGGTATTTTTCTCCTTGTTTTCTTTTTTACTAAAGTGATACAGGTGTGTTTTAGAACAAATTACCTTTTTCAAACTTCCATAAAATTCCTGAGAATGGAACTAAGGGGAAATTTTAAAGAAGATTTGATGGCTGTGAGAGTTACAATACCACAAGCCAAATTATTGTGGGATCACAATTAGGCTTCTATTTTCTTTTTTTACATTTATTTTTCAGCTGTAACTAGTTATGGGTCCCAAAATTGTACCTGCATTTTGCCACTGAATATCCTAAAAAAAAAGGCAAGTGGCCAGTAATGTTAGCATGTGCCTAATTATGCACACAAAGAGCCAATTGCAAAAGTAAAGATGTACACCCCAAAACAAGAAGAGCTCTTTAGCACCTTAAGTCTTAGTAGCTTACATGTATTATGTGTTTATCACTTAATAAAGGAGGCAGGAATCATGATCAGATAACAACAAACATTTATATATATGTATTTATTTATATATTTTTGAATTAATCACTTTGTTATGTGTTCTGGAAGATACTGAGATGAAATAGACTCTGGTTCTGCTTTCTTTAAAAATTAATTAATTAACTTATTTATGGCTGCATTGGGTCTTCAGTGCTGTGCGTGGGCTTTCTGTAGTTGCGGTGAGTGGGGGCTACTCTTTGTTGTGATGCATGGCCGTCTGATTGCAGTGGCTTCTCTTGTTGCAGCACGTGGGCTTCAGAAGTTGTGGCACACAGGCTCAGCAGTTGTGGCACATGGGTTTAGTTGCTCCACAGCATGTGGGATCTTCCTGGACCAGGGCTCGAACCCATGTCCCCTGCATTGGCAGGCGGATTCTTAATCACTGAGCCACCAGGGAAGTCCTTTGTTTCTGCTTTTAAGAAACATAGGGATTTGTTGAGATGAGACTTCTACACATGAAACAAAGCCAATAATTAAACATATTATAGTAGAGGTTGTCTCTACAAAGTATGCTTAAAATGCAGTAAGACAAACTGCAGTGTCTTAAATCAGCACCTTTCAATGTCCATTATTAGTTTAAGGATAATATACTGCCCCAAATCATGCATAGGTTCCATGAGTACACCGAAAGTAATATTTATTTATTTATTTATACAAAATGAGATTGAAAAATTCATGAGAGTTTGCAAGAGAAAGAAGGAGATTGGGTGGTCTCTATTTAATACTTAATTTTGTTGGAACTTTCCCTATATTTGCTTATTGCTCCAGGATTTATGGCTTTATAAAACAATAGAGAGATATTAAGGAGTATGAAGGAGAAAACAAAAGTCTTATTTTACTTATTTAACTACTTTTTATTTTTTTTGTTCATTTTTGTTTATCGAAGTATAGTTGATGTACAATATTATGTTAGTTTTGAATGTACAACATAGTGGTTCGACCACTTAACATGAAATGATTACTTGAAATGAAATGATTATGAAATGATCAGGCATTATGAAATGATCACCATGATAAGTTTAATAACCATCTGTCACCATACAAAATTATCATGTTATTGATTATATTTCTTATGCTATATATTACATCCCATGGGCTTATCTTTTTAATAAGTGGAAATTTGTACTTCTTAATACCCTTCACTTATTTCACCCAATCTCCCACCTCCCTCCACTCTGATAACCATCAGTTTGCACACTGGATCTGAAGTCTCTTTCTGTTTTGTTTTGTTTATTCATTTGTTTTGTTTTTAGATTCCACATATCAGTGAGATCATATGGTACTTGTCTTTGTCTGACTTATTTCACTTAACATTATATATTCTAGGCAGATCCATGTTGTTACAAATGGTAAGATCTCATTCTTTTTCATGGTTGAGTTTATTTATTTATATTTATGTTTATGTTTATATATAACATCTTCTTTATCCATTCATCTATCAGTGGACACAGCTTGTTTCCATATCTTGGCTATTGTGAACAATGCTGCATTGAACATACGGGTGCATATATCTTTTCAAATTAGTCTTTATGTGTTCTTCAGGCAAATACCCAGAAGTGAAATTGCTGGATCATATGGTAGTTTTACTTTTAGTGTTTTGAGGAACCTCCATACTGTTTTCCATAGTGGTTTCACCAATTTACGTTCCCACTAATAGTGCACAAAGCTTCCCTTTCCTTCACATCCTCACCAACACTTGTTATTTTGTCTTTTTGATGATAGCCATTCTGAAAAGTGTGAGGTGATATGTCATTGTGGTTTTGATTTGCATTTCCCTGATAATTAGTGATGTTGAGCATCTTCTCATGTGTCTGTGGCCATTTTTACGTCTTCTCTGGAGAAATATCTCTTCGGGTCCTTTGTCCATTTTTAACTCAGATTTTTTAATATTGAGTTGTATGATTTTTTACATAATTTGGATATTAACCATTTATCAGATGTGTCATTTGCAAATATTTCCTCCCATTCAGTATGTTGCCTTTTCATTTTGTTCATGGTTTCCTTTGCTGTACAAAAGCTTTTTAATTTGATGTTGACTTGTTTATTTCTGCTTTAGTTGTCCTTGTCTGAAGTGACAGATCCAGAAAATGTGTTTCTGAGACTGATGTCAAGGAGCATAGTGCCTATATTTTCTTCTAGAAGTTTTGTGGTTTCAGGTCTTACATATAAATCTTTAATCCATTTTGAGTTCATTTTCCTATATGATGTAAGAAAATGGTCCAGTTTCATTCCTTTGCCTGTAGCTGTCCAGTTTTCCCAACACCATTTGTTGAAGAGGCTGTCTTTCCTCCATTGTATATTCTTGCCTCCTATTCCTGCCCCATTTGATATTGAATAAAACCTATTTTCCATGCCATTTAGAAGGTTTGAAAATATTTAAAATGTCATCTACAGCACAAAACAGAAAAAGCACTTGAGAAACCATGGGTTTCTTTAAAATTTAATTTTTAAGTGTCAGAAACAAAAGTTACTTTGCTACTTGTCCTTTCATTGATTTAATCTAAAGTCTTGATTAATGTGACAACCAACCTGTAATTACAAACAGTGCTTCTAAATCTTCTGGGTTATTAGAGGTGTCACCTACAAATTGGCACTTGCCATCTACCTCTACAAGGATTAAATTATGAGCTGCTGCAGCTGTTGGTCTTCAACACCCCCTGAAAGGAGTTCAGGGTGGAGATCAGAAATGAGGTATTCTGTGCTCTGGAAAAAACTGGCAGAACAGGTCGTCAGATCTTTATATATTTTCAGGAGACAATTTTATGAGTCCAATTCTTGCATCTCATCATACCTAGAAAATCACTAAAATCTGATGACTGCTCCTCATGACTAGCAGTAACCTTACAACTAGCAGAAACCGTCTGCAAAATATATGTACTTAATTGCATGTACTCCCCCTTCACCAAAATCACATATATACTGACCTTCCCCCATACCTCTTTGGAGCAGTTTCCTCAGAGCTATCTGAAATGATGTCTCCCTGGCTATAGTCCTCATTTTTCCCCAAATAAAACTTAACTCACAACTCTCACATTGTGCACTTTTTTTAATCAGCAGAGGGTAGATTATCATGTAATTCTGAATCACTCTGTTCTGTCCATAGCCCCCAGCATTCAGAGAGACTGTATTATAATGCTAATAGCACAAGGAGAGTCTCCTGGAAATGGAATATCTTCAACCATTCTCCCAAGTCATTTGCTCTTCTTTAAAAGTGTAAATAGGACAGGGGAGAGAAATGTTTTTAAAGACCTTAGAGTGTATACAAGTATTTATTGAGCTGCTGCTCCTTACAAGTCATTGCTGTGGAAAAGAGGTAATGAAATGTAAAGTTCAGGTTTTCCGAAAATTTAACACAGTGCTGTCATTCATATATTTAGCCTGAATTACTTTATTCACATGGCCAAACATTTTTTTTTCAGGTTAGAGAATACACAATAGTTTGATTAAGGGGGGGCTTGAGTAAAAGATAAGTTGAAGCACGTCTGAAGAATGAAAGCCTAGAAAGTGATTTGGGACAGCAAGAGGTGAGCATGAGGCTGGAGGATGGTGGAAGAATGATAGTCTAAAGTGGGGAGCTGGAGAAAGAGAGAAAGGAAAATGCTAAAGATAGACTTTTGAATACTATTTTAGCAAGGCTTCCATGTTTCCTAGACTATAAACTGTGGGGAAAGATGTTTGTTCCGTTTATGTATCTCCTTTAATAGATTGTGAGGGCAGATTACCATTTTATTTCCTTGGCCTAGCCCAATATCTGCACAGGATAGACACTCAGAAACACGTTTTAAGTTGGAAATGATTTCAGAGTCTCTTCAAATGATGGATACCTGTTATTTTTGCATCAATTTCTATTCATATTTAAGTCATTGGGGGCCAGAGTCTTATACTGCCCTGTACTTCCTTAGGCAAGTCCAGCCCATAAACACAATTTGTTTAGTCAATATGTAGTTTTAATTTTTTTCTTTTATTAAATGCCCTAAGAAGGACCATACATTCACAAGTTCACCTCAGTCATTACTACTGTATAATGCCCAGCATTCATAGTTCTCTTAAATAACTTGCATTGGCCTGAAGGCCTTTGAGTTTGTGAACTGTTAAGTATTTGCTCCAGAATTGTAATTTATCTTGCGTTCTCTTGTCTCTCCCAATTTACTCAGTCATTTATTCCACAAACATTTTTTGACCATTTTCTATGTACCAGACCCTGTATTAGGCAATATTATGATGAATAAAAGACACATTCCTGAACTGGGACAGCTCACAGTATAGTTGGAGAGAAGGACAAGTAAATAACCTATTATAATACAGCATGGATAGAATTATGGATAGCATGATATAGGATTATATAGCTACTCATTCCCTTCATCTGTCTTATTTTCCTCTTTATCCCTTTCTCTTTTTATCTTTCATATCTATTTAGAGCTAAGAAGTATTTTAAACTCAGAACTAAGACAAGAAGCTTGGTCAAATTTTCTGCTCATCCAGATTGGAGGAAAATTGATCATCTAGGCATTCACCCATTTTTGCAAAATAATGTCATGAAAAGCACATAGACTTTGGAATATAATGTAAGTTTGAATGATGATTCTGTCAATTTATAAATTGTATATATAAATTAAACTCTCTGAACCTCAATTTTTCAATTTGTAAAATGAGGATAATGATACCTATCTTATATTTGGGTTATCAAAGGATTCGATATAATATACCTAAGGCATGTTGCACACTGCCTAATACTTGCTAGGTAATCATTACTGGTAGTTTTTGTTATTCACTTATTCAGTGTACTTATTGAGCATCCATTATGTATATCTTTTGTGACTCAGCCATGCCTCTAGATTCTGGGGAAATAAGGTACTTCAGGGTCTAGTATTGACTATTTAATCTAAGACAGATAACTGAAACTATTGTTTTAACATTGCATCACAAGATAAAAATAATTCTGTAACAAAATAAAATTAGATTGTATTTACTTAGTTATTATAAGGATCAAAAATGTTTTATTAATTGTTGTAATGTTTGTATCTTCCAAATCTAAAAATTCAAATGAAAGCTTTACATTTGTTAAATTAAAGATATAACACATATATGTAAGGCCAACTGGCCCGAGGCAGGGGAACGCAATCAGACTCACAGGTTGCATCAGACCGAAACTTTCCGGACCACCCAGTTCCAGAAACTGACCTGGAGACTTTCTGGACCACCCGGTTCCAGGAACTGACCTGGGGACTTTCCACCCAGCCCAGCCTTCCTGCCTTTCGAGGGCCGGGACTAACGGTCCCAAGACTGATGCAACCAGCACCGGATATTTCCACGATACCCGAAGAGACCACCAAATAAGGAATAACCTGTGCCCTCCCGGATTCACCACACCCCTTTCCCTTCTTCCCCTATAAATTCTGCCCAAACCCTCGCCTGGGCGCGACTTCTCTGGCCCCTTTCTCTCGGACCAGTGAACCTCGCCCGGGAGCATTCCCAAATAAAGCTTGTTTAAGCTCTCCCCCGTTTCTTGGTGCCGTTCCTTACATTTGGTGCCGAAACCCGGGAGGGGTACGAAGCCCCGCGGGTTACCGCGCGGGCCGCTCCTCCCCTCCCCCAGGAGACAACTAGGGAACCACTACTCATCCACCCGATCTGGCAGAACACGGGGTAAGTGTCCCTCCCTTGTTCCCTCCGACCCTCAGAGTCCCTGCCCACTGGACTCCCTGTCCTTAATCGCGGCTGCGTCAGGGATTCCTCCGTCCTCTCTCCGAGCCTCGGGCAACTGTGGAGACGTCCCAATTGCTTGACTGCTCTCTGACCCGCCAGGCCTCGGGTGATTGTGGAGACGTCCCAATCACCTGACCGCCCTCTGACCTGCCGTGAACTGGAGACTGAGACCAGGGATGCCTCTCTCCCTCTCCATTCACTCAGGGACAGACTGGGGGTCATGGGAACCTCACAATCGAAACCAGATCCTAAGACGCCCCTGGGGTGTCTCCTAGCCAATTTTACAGCCCTCGGCTTCTCCCAAGATCTCCGTTGCCGACGGCTTATTTTCTATTCTGCTGTGGCCTGGCCACAATATCCTCTACACAATCAATCCAAATAGCCCCCTGAAGGGACTTTAGATTTTAACATCCTCCATGATCTAGATAATTACTGCCACAGGACGGGCAAATGGTCTGAGGTCCCCTATGTCCAGGCCTTCTGGTATTTACACTCTCACCCTTCCCTCTGCGTTGATTGTTCCACTTCCCAGATCCTTCTTGCCAAACAAACATCTCCTACATCCAAGCCCCTAATTTCCTTTGATGATGACCCCTCTCCACTAGCCGACCCACCCGAATCTCTTGCCTCTCCCACCCCCAGAGCTCCTCTCCAACCTCCACCCTACCCTGAAGCAGTCCCTCCTCCTCCCGAACCCGCTCCGGCCTCTCCAACCACTCCGCCACCTCCCTCAACAGTTTCTCCTCTCACACCCCTTGCTTCACCAATTAGTGCACATACACGCTCTCACGACTCCCAAGATCCAAATCTCCTCTGCCCTCTGAGGGAGGTAGCAGGAGCGGAAGGATTAGTTAGAGTTCATGTTCCCTTTTCCCTCCAAGATCTCTCTCAAATAGAAAAGCAATTAGCCTCCTTTTTGGCCGCTACATCAAAGATTTTCGCTACCTCTCTCAAGCTTACGATCTAACCTGGCACAACATCTTTGTGATCCTATCTTCTACTCTAACGCCTGACGAAAGGGAAAGAATTCAAACTGCTGCCCGAAACCATGCAGATCAGGTTCACCTTACCGACAACTCCATGCCTGTCGAAGCGACTGCCGTACCCGGCACCGATCCAGGCTGGACTTATCAGGATGGCCAAGATGGCCGTCGTAAACGCAACCTCATGATCCAATGCCTCCTGGCTGGCATGCAGGCTGCCACTCATAAGGTGGTCAATTTTGAAAAACTAAAAGAGATAACCCAAAAACCTAACGAAAATCCAGCTATCTTTCTCAATCGCCTTACAGAGGCCTTAACTCTCTACACCCGGCTGGATCCTGACACCCCGGCAGGGGCAGCGGTCCTAGCCACCCATTTTATTACCCAATCAGTCCTGGACATCCGAAAGAAATTAAAACGGGCAGAAGACGGCCCTCAAACCCCTATTCGAGATCTGGTAAAGATGGTCTTTAAAGTCTACAATGGCCGTGAGAATTTGGCAGAATCCAGCCGACAGGCTCGGATGCACCAGAAGGTGGTCCTCCAAACCCAAGCTCTTGTAGCCGCCCTAAGGCTGGCCATCTCCCATGGATCACAGCATCCACGGGGTCCGCAAAAGGCAACCCCACCGGGGGCCTGATTCAAATGCAGAAAAGAAGACCACTGGGCTTGCCAATGTCCCAATCCCCGACCTCCTTCTAAGCCCTGTCCCAGCTCCGGGCTAACGCACCACTGGAAGAGTGACTGCCCTACGACTGGCCCTCCCTCAGCGTTTCCACGCGGGGGGCAGGCTGACCCAACGGCATTACCACTCGAACTGCTGGGATTGGCTGACGACTGACGGCACCCGGACTCGAAGACCCCCATCACCCTCGCCGAGCCCAGGGTAATGCTACAGGTAGCAGGTAAGTCCATCTCATTTCTGGTGGACACGGGGGCTACCTATTCGGTCCTGCCTACCTATTCTGGGCCAGTTTCTCCTTCCCAGATCTCGGTCATGGGTATTGATGGCAAACCATCCTTCCCACTCCAGACCGGTCCACCCCCATGTCATATCAAAGGACTCCCTTTTACTCATTCCTTCGTAGTCATACCATCCTGCCCAGTTCCCTTGCTAGGCCAAGATGCCTTTTCCACTTAGGGGCCTCCCTCCAGCTGGTTAGACTTGACCCTAAGGTCCCCTCCTCCCAACTCCTGCTTCCTCTTCTCGGCCTGTCTCTAGAGCCCTCCCCCTCCTATTCCCCTCTTCCAGTCACACCGAACCCAATCAATCCCCGAGTCTGGGATACTTCTAAGCCCATAATAGCAACACACCATTCCCCCATCCTCATCCACCTAAAGGACCCCTCCAAATTTCCATCAAGGCCCCAATTTCCCATCTCTGAGACTCACCTTAGGGGCCTACAACCTATTATCACCAGACTCCTAAACCAGGGACTCCTTATCCCCACTGACTCTCCCTGCAACACCCCCATCCTGCCTGTCTGCAAGGCCTCTGGGGATTATCACCTGGTCCAGGACCTCCGACTAATCAATGAGGCCATAATTCCTCTCCACCCAGTAGTGCCAAACTCATACACCTTGCTCTCCCATATCCCCCCATCCACAACTCACTTTATGGTTCTGGATCTCAAAGATGCCTCTTTCACTATCGCCCTACATCCCGACTCCTATTTCCTCTTCGCCTTTACCTGGACGGATCTGGATACTTATACTTCCAGTCAGCTCACCTGGACAGTTCTTCCCCAGGGCTTCCACGACAGTCCTCACCTCTTCGGTCAGGCGCTGGCACGGGACCTCACTTCCTGCTCCCTTACCCCCAGCACACTCCTTCAATATGTAGATGACCTCCTCCTTTGTAGCCCATCTTTCAGCCTCTCAAGACAACACACTGCAGATCTCCTCAATTACCTTGGCTCTCGCGGTTATTGGGTCTCCCCAGCCAACCCTCAGTTATCTGTATCTTCTGTAACCTACCTGGGGCTCCACCTTACCCCTACCACAAAAGGTCTAACAGCCAACCGCACCCGGATTATCCGTGAACTCCAGCCTCTGGAAACAGCAGAATAAATTCTCTCCTTTTTGGGCCTTATAGGATTTTTCCGACACTGGATCCCTAACTTTGCTCTCCTCGCTAAACCCTTATATCTAGCCACTAAAGAAACCCCTCAAGGACCCCTCACCTCTCCTTCCGCTGTTCGACAGGCCTTTCTCACACTCCATAATGCTCTGATAACTTCTCCTCCCCTTTCTCTGCCCAACCCAAACCGACCTTTTCACCTTTTTGTGGATGAACGGGCCAGAATAGCCACTGGACTCCTTGCCCAGCCTGTAGGGCCTTCCTACCACCCCGTGGCTTACCTCCAAACAGCTAGACCCAACCATTCGGGGATGGCAACCATGCCTTCGGGCCCTAGCAGTGGCAGCCGAACTGACCAAACAAACACTCAAACTGACTTTGGCCCACCCACTGACCGTGTTTTCCTCCCACCGGCTGGTCGACCTCCTAGGCCACAAGTCTCTCTCCCTCCTGGGCCCCTTCCACATCCAGGAATTCCACCTACTGTTCATTGAAAACCCTGCTATCTCCCTCGACCTCTCCCCCTGCCTAAACCTGGCCTCCCTCTTGCCTATCTCCAATACTGGGACCTCCCCTTCCCACTCCTGCCCCCAAGTCGTAGAGGCCTTCAGCCCGCCGAGGGAGGGACTCTTTGATACTCTATTGTTAAACACGGACCGCACCCTCTTCATAGATGGCAGCTCAATACTCGGTCCTGATGGACGCTGACGGGCAGCCTACGCGGTGGTAACTATCTCAACTATTATCGAGGCTAACAGCCTCCCAGAAGGAACGACCTCCCAAAAGGCTGAACTGATCGCACTTACACGAGCCCTTAACCTTTCCAAAGACCAAAGGGTTAACATCTACACAGACTCTAAGTATGCCTTTCTCATTGCACACAGCCATTCAGCACTATGGAGGGAACACGGATTTCTGACCACTAAGGGATCCCCAGTGGTCAACGCTTCCCTCATTGCAAAACTCCTGGAGGCCCTCCAGCTTCCTAAAGAAGTAGCAATTATCCATTGCAGGGGTCATCAACTTCCATCCAACCCAATAGCACAAGGTAACTCGAAGGCCGATTCCGTGGCCCGAGAGCTTACAAAAGGGGATCCTCCAGCTCCACTCCTATTTTTCACCAGTCCTACCCAACCCACATATACCCGGCACGAGGAAGCTGCCTTACTATCAAAAGGGGGACACAAAGACAACAAAGGATGGATTTTTATAGACAACAAAATTGCCCTACCTCTGGCCCAAGCAGCCAGCCTCCTATCAGACATCCATAAATCCTTACACATTGGTCCAAAAGCAATGTTCCGTTTTTTGGACCCCCTCTTTCATCTGCCAGGACTTAGAGAGGCCATCTGAAAGATTCATATGGCCTGCCAAACCTGTGCATCCGTCTCCCCACAAGGATGCCTACGGCCCTGAATTCCTACACACCAGATGCGTGGACATCAGCCTGGTGAAGACTGGCAGATCGACTTTACCCATATGCCCGACTGCAAACACTTCCGATATCTGCTCACTGTCATTGACATATTTTCAGGTTGGATAGAGGCCTATCCAACAACTCGAGAAACAGCAGACACGGTTGCCACCATCCTGCTTCAACACAGCATCCCCTGATTTGGTCTGCCGGTCTCCATCCAGTCGGATAACAGACCCGCCTCACCAAACTGTCCCTTGAGGTCCATGTCTCATGGCACGACCTGCTTCCTCTAGCCCTTATCCGAACCCGAGCCTCACCTCGGACTCCTACTGGCCTCAGTCCATTTGAACTACTTTACGGCCGTCCTTTCCTCCTTCACGACCTACCAACCCAGAGTCCACCTCTAGCCTCCTACCTTCCCTACCTCTCCCTGCTTCGCCGTCTTCTCCGCGAACATGCTGACCGTCATCTACCGAAAGTGACTGTCTCTGAAACTTCCTCTCTCCCTCTACAACCTGGAGATAGTGTCCTCCTCAAGGACTTACACCCCCAATTCCTTAAGCCACGGTGGACAGGCCCTCACACAGTGGTCCTCATCACCCCCCCAGTTGCCAAACTTCTAGGACACTCCTCCTGGTACCATGTCTCCCGTCTTAAAGTGGCCCCAACCTCAGAAAACTGGTCAACCCAACTTCTGGGTCCCACAAGATTATGGCTTATCTGCCGCCCTGCCTCTCCTCCTGCTACTTCTCCTGCCACCCAGGACTCATCAGACATCCCTATGGCGCTTCTACATCCACGGGACATGGCAAGCTGACGGTCGAGTTCATGCCCAGGTCCTGGGGACAGGAGACTGCCAACCAGGCGGATGTCAGGCCATGGTAACCATTACCTTCTCTTTCCCCTTCTTTCAAAATTTCTGGGTAGAGTACCCAGAAAAGCCCTCTGTCTGTTTTACTTATGATCAGACCAAAGACTACTGTCAATGGTGGGCTGATACCTATGGGGGATGTCCATACCACTCATGCAACATTCATGAAGCTAAATTAGACACCACAAACTCACTCCGACAATCCTATCTATTCACAAAGGATAAGAAGGGCCACCTATTTCTCAACATCAAGGGTCCCTGGGATCTTAGATGAGCACAAGGAATAGAAGGAAAACTATCGAACCAAAAAAGCTTCCTACCCTGTGGGGGCTATCAGGGTCTTTCGCTCATATATCAGTTTGATTCCCAAAGTTATCCAACAGTTGAGCAAACAAGCCACTGCCATCCAGGAAACAGAACAAGCCCTAGGATATCAACTACCCCACCCTGAACACAAAGAGGATCCTTTTTCTTGGTTGACACTCGTCCGTCAAGCAGTACAGATACTCAACCACACAGGAATAGGTAACATCTCCGACTGATTTCTATGTGCCTCGCTTGGCTGGCCACCCTTCGCTGCTGTCCCACTCGACCAGCCCTTCAATTCTACTTCCTACACCTCCCAAAATCCACCTTTTTCTCCGTTAAAAGTCCCCATATTCCTTGTTTCAAAAAATCTCACCATCTGTTATGGCAGCTGCCCAAATCTAGCTGATACTGGGCTTCTTTGCATTTCATCCCTCACAGTAAACACATCAATTGAAGCACCACCAGGCATGTTTTTGTGGTGCAATGGTCCCTCACAAAAAAGATCAATTCTTCCTCCCCCTTCCCGTGTATCCCCGTTACTCTCGTCCCACAACTCACACTGTATAGCCAAGCCGAAATTTCCTCGCTAATCACACCGCCGTTTACCCGACGGAAAAGAGCTATCTTTCTTCCTCTGGTCGCAGGCATCTCTCTCGCCTCCTCCCTGGTCACTGCAGGCCTCTGGGGGTGGGGGGGGGCTCTAACACATAGTTTTTCAACATCCCACGACTTAGAACATAAACTCCAGGTAGCCATTGAAGCCTCCACCACCTCCATCTCCTCTCTCCAGCGCCAAATCACCTCCATAGCCCGAGTCGCTCTCCAGAATCGATGAGCCCTGGATCCCCTGACGGCCGACAAAGGAGGTACCTGCCTCTTCCTACAGGAGGAATGCTGCTATTACATCAATGAAACAGGACTCGTTGAAGACAACGTAAACACCCTCCATTGCTTAAGAGAAGAACTCCAATGCAAACACCAACAGTCCGGCTCCCCAATTCCCGATTGGTGGCAATCCACCCTCTATACCTGGCTAACAACAATCTTAGGCCCCTTAATTCTCATCTGTATCTTGCTCATGTTTGCTCCCTGTTTTCTTAGGTTCCTTCACAGGCGCATGGAGGAAGTCTCTCGGGTGGCCACAAACCAAATGCTCCTCGGCCCTTACACCTTGCTTCCTACAGAACCCCCCACTGGTCTCCCCTAAGCCTCGGATCTCTGGTCGCCAGACTCCCCTTTTGATGCCCCCATTCAGCAGGAAGTAGCCAGAGATCGGAACGCTGCCTCATTACACCAAAGATGTCGGGATGTAAGACCAACTGGCCCGAGGCAGGGGAATGCAATCAGACTCACAGGTTGCATCAGACCAAAACTTTCCGGACCACCCAGTTCCAGAAACTGACCTGGAGACTTTCTGGACCACCCGGTTCCAGGAACTGACCTGGGAACTTTCCACCCGGCCCAGCCTTCCCACCTTTCAAGGGGCGGGACTAACGGTCCCAAGACTGATGCAACCAGCACCGGATATTTCCACGATACCCGAAGAGACCACCAAATAAGGAATAACCTGTGCCCTCCCGGATTCACCACACCCCTTTCCCTTCTTTCCCTATAAATTCTACCCAAACCCTCGCCCGGGCGCGACTTCTCTGGCCCCTTTCTCTCGGACCAGTGAATCTCACCTGGGAGCGTTCCCAAATAAAGCTTGTTTAAGCTCTCCCCCGTTTCTTGGTGCCATTCCTTACAATATAGACTTTGGGAAACCCCAAACTTCTAGGCTTTGGCTGTCATCATGGATATCAAGCACTGGAACTTTCTAAGTTTTAATTCATTACATCATTTCTTGATCCTGGAAACTTAGGATACCCTATTATAAGAAACACACATACTCACATAATGTGCATATATGAGGGAAATACTATCACTCAAATAAAACATCAACAAGGACAGGTGAAGACTCAAACCACACTCATCTAGTTGGTGGGGGTACACTTACTGTAGGGAGGCAGAATAGTACAGTGTTTAAGAGCACACACTCTAGAGCCAGATGTCCAAGTCTGAAGCTCACTCTAGCATTTATTAGCTATATGACCTTAGGCATTTTCAACAGCCTCTCTGACATAATTTTCTGTATCTGTGAAATGAGAATGAAACTAATAATGCCTACATTTTAGGATTATTATGATGATTAAATGAGTTAATATATGTAAAGTACTTAAAATAATGGTACATAATGTGTTACATAATCACCAGTTATTATTGTTGGTTATATAAGAAACATAAGGTAAGTATGACTTAATTAAATCCACAACCCTCTGATAAATATCTGATATTAAAGTGGAAAAATTGGAATCTTTTCTGACTATTTCTAATTGGAGAGCAGGTGGGCTTGTGAGGCAGGAGCAGAAAGATATAGGAAATCTTTCTTGTAAATGGGCACAATACTAAGAGAATATCTGATTCATAGATGGTGAGTAGATCCAGTGAGGGAATGGTCTTCCAATGGAGTGGTGAGGAGAGGGGAAGAAACATTTAGGTGATAAGCCTTGGTAGGTTGCTCTAGGGCTTGGGCAGGCAAGAGTAACTGTGCAACAAGCCCAGAGATAAGTGCCTAAGATGAATTTTACCCTCTTAAAAATGTTTTTCATTTTTTTAAAATTGAAGTATAGTTGAGTTACAATATGTTAGTTCCAGGTGTACAGCATAGTGGTTCCATATTTTTACAGATTATGCTCCATTAAAAGCTATTATAAGATAATGGCTATAATTCCCTGTGCTGTACAATATATCTTTGTTGTTTATCTATTTTATACATAGTATTGTGTATCTCTTAATCCCATACCCCTATATTGCCCCTCCCCCTTCCCTCTCCCCACTGGTAACCACTATCAGGGGAATCTATTGGCTTTTAGTATGAAAATTTTGTTATTCATTCATTCAATATACTAAATATTTTTCTATTAGAGTTAAGTTTCTAAACTTGGAGGTGTTCTAGAAAACAGCTATGAGTTAAAATTAAGTCATTATGATAGTCATAGATTAATTTTCATTTTCTTTCCAACTTCTATTCTGACTTGAGTGGTTGCTTTCTCAAAAACTGCTGGAAACAGAAAAAAAATTGACATAATTTAAAAGCAGCTTAGAATACTATCTTTGAAATTATTTATTAATCACTAGATTAAATTGTGTTAAATACTCAGTACTCATTTTTTTTCCAAAATGAAAGAGGATAGCAAAGATGATTCTCAAAATGATATAATTTTAAATGTGGGTGTTGGTCAAACTGCTAACAGATATTTTTCACTAGCTTTATATAATAGAAATCATAGTTCCAGAGCACCTAAAACGTCCCTTCATTTCTCTTTCTCTCTGGCAGAAGAAACCTCATTTGTAACAGTAGTGTTCTATTGCTGTTTTTGCTGGGGTTTGTAGTAATACTGAAAAATCTTACTAAATTCACTTTCAAAACAAAAGAGATGGATTAATATCTTTTAACCAAGGCCAGTATGATGACAGCTGACATCTAGCAGTCTGTTTGATTTATAAGATGTTTTAACTTTTATTGAAGGAGAAATTCTAAATATAGTTAATTTGGATAAGGATAATATATAATAAGGACTAATATCTGACCTAATGATCAGACAAAAACAACATGCTTTTACATAACATATAATTATGTTATGAAACTCTAGATACTTCAAGATATTATCCAAGCAAATAATAATAGTTTTCAAATATAAAAGAGACATGTAAATAATAGCACATGTAACTATATCAGTTACATGACAAAAGAAAATCAGATCTGTTATCAGTCTGGCTATAAAGGGGCCAGTTGGTTCATGGTTATGCATTTATGGAAGTTCAGAAGTATCTAACTTTTCTCCAAAGCATCAAAGGTAAGTTGTCACTAGTGACTAAACTAGACTCTATGAGTTTTTTACAATTCCTTAACAATTTCTATCTCCACCATAATCAGTGTTTAGGTTTGTACTATTTTCTATTTTTCTTATAGTTGTCATGGGAACAAATTAATACATATTATGCCATTTTATTATCTTATTACAAATTTTGCCTTAAGAATGGAATCATTTTGCCCACTTCTTTCTTGTTGCAATATTAATTGCCAGAATGAGATACACTAGTTTTAATGCCCAGTTCAGTCTGTGAAAGGCTATAAACATTTAATAGACTCATAAACACAGACTTTAACCTTTTCAATATTCTGCATTTTGATTGGCTGCTCATACTACTTTATCCTTACAGGTCACTGAGACTGTAAACAGGAAGAATAGGAATGGATGTTGAATCATACTGCACAAACCCTGAAAAGGTCAAACTTATTCTTTCACCTGGAATATATAAGGTTTCATAATTTCAAGGAAGCTTTCTTGGATTTAATTGGTGATGGGTATAGACATAGGATAATATGTTTTTTAAGTGGTGGTGAACACAAAGGAGATATTTAACTGGCTTTTCTATGAATTCCTGCATTATTATAGTGGAGTTACTTTTGGATTTCTCTTAATGAAGATAAGACATATTAATGGTTAAAATGCTTAAGCCAAGAGAATGGTATTACTATTTGCCTACGCTTTAGGTTAGGAAATCCTGGCACATCTTTGTGTGCCAGCAATTTTCAAAGTCGTTGTGACAACATGTTATTGTGTTTTTATGTATTGTGAGGGGTGTCACAAAGAATGTTACTAATGGTAACATTATTTGTCTCTTTAAAAAATAAATAAAAAATAAGTCAGAATAGATTCCAGGTTGTCTTGATGATATCACTCTCAAGTTCTTGCATTATAGTTAATGCCCAGGGAATTTTACATAGTCCTGGCAAAAAACATTGAGTTTGTTGCTCATTTAAGTGTCAACTGTCATGTACATTGCAGTGGACGGAAAAGGTGCTGTGAAGCACTGCAATAGTAGATACTAAAAAGGGAATTTTCTTTCCACTCTGTTCAGATAAATTTCAACCATATTAACATGTTCCTTGTAGTATAGAATATGTAAAAGGAGGAGGAATGAACAAAACAATAAGAGCTAATATCAAATGAGTACTTCCTATGTGTCAGGCACTAAGGTAAGCATTTAGCATGGGTTGTATTTTTAATTTTTACAGCCTTATTAGATATGTGCAATTATTATCATTCCCATTTTACAAATGAGAAAATTAAACACAGAATTTAAAGGACTTGTTCAATGTCCCACAGGTAGTTAAGCTGAAGACCTGGAATTCAAAACAGGGTCAAAATCCAGAGTACAAAAAAAAAACCTCTAAAAGCTGTAGTGATTTTAAAATTCTTGAATGTGGCAGGTACTCAATAAATGTTTGTTCAACTAGTGAATAGCTCTTGAATCATTAAAACCATATCTCCCCAGGAAGCCCATACCTAGTTTTTAGGGGATTATCCCTTGGGTACCCACTTAATTGCATTGTCTTTCCCTGGGTGGATCTGGGGCTGGCTTTGTGAACAAGCATCTTACAGGAGAAGACTATAAATCAAACCAGAAAGCAACCCAGGTAGATAACCAGAGTTTCCATAGTCACAGTGTGGGTTTAGGGGTGCTATAAGCACCAGAGACAGGAGATTAATTCTAGTTAAAGAAAAGCTCAGAACAGACTGGTTTTATTCAGACACTGCTGCCCACAATGCTGAAAAAAAAAAAAGAGAAAAACCAGAAAATCAAACTTTAGATTCATGAAAATTACTGAATGACAGGAATAGAATTTGTACCAGCTGTTTTAATTATTAAAATTGTGCCTTGGTTTTTGAAATTAAAATTTTTATGGAGATAATTGTAGATGTATATGGAGTCGTAAGGAATAATATAGAAAGACTGGTGTACCCTTAACCCGGTTTAATCCAACAATATGACATAAATACATCTGGGTTGACTTTTGACAAACTCAAAATGCATTTGATCAGTCAATTAAGGTCCCTTTGGAGCATTGCTTGTTATTGCACTTATATGACTCTAACTAAGGTTTATCTCTGTTCCCTGAAGAGCATGAGTGACAGCAGTGGCAGTGTGTCCTAGAAGACTTAGGTAGGAAAAGAACATGGTCATATGATTGTCCACTGTGTTTCTAGCCCTTTCCCTTAAGATAATCATGCTCCTGCCTCCCATTACTCTGTGCTTATGAATGCAAATGCAGGACCACTGGGAAAAATTTTTTTAGTCCTCTGATTATTTTATCAGTGCTAGGGAATGTATTTTACACCGACCATATTTCCCCCCAGATAATTGGAAATTTTGAAGTAGTGCTACAAACCTCACTTTGTTGAATGCATTTGGAAGAGGGAAAACTGCATTAAAGAAAAAAAGAAGACAGTGTACATTCCACACTTAATGAGGTTTTGTTAGAGATTCAGATTCCTTCAACTCTGAAAATTATCCTAACAAGTTAACTAAACAGTCACAATTTAAACACCACTGCCATTTTCCCACAGGTTTCTGAATTCATAGAAATTATTTCATCCATTGCTTGTCAACAAAAAGGCACTGCAGGAAATCTCAATGAGGCTGGCTTTTAGCTGGGAACAATTTGATTACAAAAAGTGCTTGCCACACTCGTGGGGTTTTTTTCCTTCCCCGTTTAAATCGCCATACCCTTAAGCTTACCAACAGAAATTTCCGGTCTGGAAATGTATTTTCCATGTTCTTCTTTGCCTATTGTTTTTTACCATGTCATTAATCTTATACAATGAAATCCATAGTGGGAGCAGAACAAATACACAGAATCTCATTCTGGAGTATGATTCTCAGCACCTGTTGGTGAGACTTTCACTCCTTAACTCAAGCACAAGTTACTAGTTGCAGAACTGTGGATAGACTAATCCTCTAATAGTGGAAGAGGTGAAAATAAGAGGAGGGAAGCATTTTGCGTTACTCATGTTACCTGCCATTTATCCCAGGTTTTTAAGTGTGGAAAGGAGGGACAGGAAGAGGGTTTTAGAAGCTTGCAATGTGCTTTTCCTTCTGTACTTTGTCCCTGTATAAAATTTTCCTTACAAAAATAATTCAAGCTCATCAGAGCTGAATTTAGTTTTAGGAATTTGCAAATACTGCTATGACACTCAGAGTCTATACACGTAAGTCAACTAACAATTGCATCTACTGGGGTTCAACAAAGATATGCAATATTATCAAAAGAGCACAAACAACTGCTGTGTTTGAGTATGAAAGTGTATTACAAAGAAGGAACAATAAAAATATAGAGTAGTGAGACCCAATTTGGCAAATAGTACATATCTCCAGCACTCCCAGTTCTCATTTAATTAACAGTTAGTTGTGTATATTTCTATCTTATTCCTATTTTCCCTAGGGATTATTAGCTCCTCAAAGCAAGGTACATACTCCACACCTTTCACTCCCCACCCCAATAATGTCTTGAAAATTGTATGCACTCAATAAATGTTTGTAAATTGGATGTTGTTACTATTTCTGTTCTACCAGTTACATATAAAATCTGAACATATTTATTCAGTTAAAAAATTACTGGGTTTTGAAATTCATATATTTGTATATGGAAAGGTGGAGAATAGCTTTAAGCTATTATTATGCTGCCTCATTCTTGTCACTTTTTAATTTGACATTGAGCTTTGAGCAGGCACTGCACAATTCTGACAGCCAGAGGCATGGAATAGGGTCAGGGCAGGCACAAAGAGTTTAAAATAACACATATTTTCCAGGAAATACACAGCTCCTTTGCAGGTAGGTTGATTTTTTTGGTATTTTCCAGAAAATTTAAAAGAAAAATGATTTCATACTATCAGGAGGTAATGATAATATAGTTTGTGCTGCTTTTACTAAAATAGGGGTTGCTATTTATATCATATATCTCATTGTCAAAAGGGTTAAAAGTGAGCCAGAAAATAAATGACTTTCTATTTAAGTATTAATGGTCTCTCTCCTGAAAGTCCCCTTTAGCTTAATATATTTTGTTGGACAAAAAGTTCATTTGGGTTTTTCCATAACATCTTATGGAAACACCTGAATGAACATTTTGGCCAGCCCAATATTTAAGACTTATCAAATCCATTTCTCTTCATCTGATCAGCTTGGTCATTTTTACAAAATACAGACATATGTGGGTGGTGTTAGTGGAGGCATGGGAGGAATTACTGGCATGGTGATTTTTAGCTTAAAAACCATTCAATGGTTACTTTTAAAACAGTTACTCCAGAGTGTGTGCTGTGTGTGTGTGTGTGTGTGTGCACGTGCGCACACTTGCATGAGTGTATAATTAAAAACAACCAAGAGACTGTGATTTTAAAATTGGCTATTCTTCCATTTAAGCACTTTTAACAGATATGTGTAACGATTCTAATTTTAAATATTACATAATTTAAATGCACAGTTATTTTTGAGTATCACTGGTCTGTCACTTAGTGAATAGCTTATTTTTCTACAAAAGTCTTGAAGACAAATTTAAGCAAAATTATCAAATGTATGAGAATTCATTTTTTTCCACTTATAAGACATGAGTTTAAAATGTAAGACTTTATCCCTTTACAATGTGAGCCCAGATACTTTCATGCTCTCCTACAGCAATGAATGAGACCCATGGCATATACTGCCCTTCAATTGTCCACAGAAACCCTATTGATATTAATGAGTTTTGCCCAAACTGATTGTGGTCATTTTATGTGGCCTGAAGTGGTCATTTTGCTGTGATTTGCATATTGGTTGCTGCAGGATATAATGTATATATCATTTCTAAAGTGCCTAGGGATCTTTACAGAGGAAAGGTGGTGCATAAATTGAAAAGATTATTATTGCCTTTATTTTAAATTCTTCTATTTGTGAGTTCTCTAAATCATGCATAAATACAGTACAAAGTGCAAATCAGATGTGCAGAGAAAACTCCAAAAATATTTTTTTAAACCAGCAATTTTGAAATTATCCAATTGTAGAAGTATTTTTAATCCATTGAAAACAAAGCTAGTCCATTTTCTAATTTGACAGACGACATCAAGCCAGGACTTGAAGAAGCATAGCACTAAGGGGTAGAAGGGAGTATAGGATTTGAACTTCCACTATGGGTGCAATCACTTCTATAACTACTCCTTAGTTCTCTAAGGAGGTCAGTGAGGAGCACCTAAAGAGCCAATATCATCAACGAATCCATGGACAGTGATGGAGGGAGGACTCAGTGCGGATGAAAGAGCTACTTTGAAATGTTACTTTAGTTTCACTTTTAATGTAAAATCTGGAGAAGTTAGGCTTTTCTCTCCCAGGATAAAACATGAAAAATGAAAGTTATTAAGGAAAATATGTTTATCTAGAATTTCAATTACTCTCACCCTTAAGGCTCAGCATTCAGAATTTTGGGTTAAATATACTTGGCTCTTCTTCCTATGATGAAAGAAATTCATCTGTTGAAAATTGCTGTTTACTGTTGAGCAAGTCAACCCCTATCACTTAACAGTGGCTATTGTACACTATTTTGAACACAGTCCCTGATTATGACAATAGATATCACTAATCTGATTTTTTTGTTATTTTTCTAGGCCACCACAGGTTCAAGACAGACCTCTGTCTTTGATTCTTGTCTTTTCTACAGGTGTACATACATGCAATTCTGTGGGAACAAAGAAGAAAAACTGATGTTAATTAAACATGAATATTACCAACAGCACCACAGGTAGACTGAATAGTAAAACATTAAAACAATATATACCTCTGTGCAACATGTCCACCTAGATAACGTTTTTCTGCAGTTTGGAATCATGTGTCATTTGAAGCCAAATAAGCTACTGCCCCTGGTCCATAATCCTCTATTTTCTGTGCTTTAAAAATATGACATCAAGCAGTGATTTTAGCAGGTAGAATGGGTATCTATGTGGTTTTCTGTGCTCAAAATGCAAGTATTATGGAAGAAATAATCTTTTACCAGATATACATTCTGTGTAACAAATCTCTTTTTAATATTCGTCTGGTGGGGAGATACATTACTTTCCATGCTCACTTTTATAGGAGGGTTTTCCATTTCTATGAAAGGGGTCAGAGGAAAGACTGATCTCAGATCTAGTCAAATCTGGGAGATAATCAGCCACATTATAATGAGATTCTCCTGTATGTGAAAAATAACTGGGAAGATAAGAAGCAATCAATATTAAAAACATTTATGACCCCCATTCCTGCCAAAAATCTATGCTGATAGACATTGTTTACAAGATGACAATGCATGCAAGCAGTCAGTTCCGTGTGTGTGTGTGTGTGTGTGTGTGTTTGTGTGTGTTTGTGTCAGAGTTTGGGGGAGGATCACTCAAAGTAGTTATTGTTTTTTTACATTACATAGGAAAAAGAAAGTTTGATAAGAGTGATTTTTTTCTCTTTCCAACTGGCTATACCAGAATAGTATGGACACAGTCTGAGTAGCTGGAAAGATGAAAAGACATACTTAATGAATTGGTCAATGAGTTGATTTCCTTCCTGTCTTTGAGCACAGTCTGCTTTCTGTTAAATCATCTAGTCTGTGTGCAAGTACAGGGATAGAGGGAGGGTGTAGGGAGAGGGGGCATGTTTACAGTTGTGAGTGTGTCTATGCACATATATTAAATAATGTAGAGTTTCACCCAAAAGCAAGTTGTCCCATGATTCCCTTAGAGAGTGAAGCCACATCATAATAAGGCCTTTTTGATAGTTAACAAGCTCCCTTGAAAAGCATCCAAGATGAACCCATCTTATACTAAATCTTCCTTGATAAGAGAACCCAGTGTCCCAGCTAGTGAGTAAGATAATGTGTGCATAGGTATAAGTTCTACAATCATATTTATGAAAGAAAGCATAGTGATCTAATGTATTTTTCACTGGACGGTGCAAGGGTTTAATTTTGTGGATTCTGTTTACTAGAAAAATAGTCTAGGGTCATTGTATGTGATCCTTCTGTCTCCATCTTTTTAGAGGTAACAGAAATTAACTGGATTTTGTTTTGGAGACTGCATTTCTTTAAATAATCCTCTAATTTTTGAAATGTTCCACTAGCAGGGCTCTTAAGAGGAGATACTTTTATTTCATCTTAAAAAAATAATTGATTTCAAATATATATTTATATTCATTTTTCTTAATGCTTAAAAAATTAACATCTACAAAGTTGTAGGATTGCTATTTCTAAAACTATCTGGGGGTATGTATAAAGAATGTTTTATCCTTTTATTTTACAGAATGGATGAGTATTGAGTGGCATCAATTCACAGGGTATTGTTTTTCATTGTTAATTTTTCTTCTTTTCAAGACTTTTTTGAAAGGGTCACATGTTTGGATTTTTAAATACCAAATCATAGAAATAACTTTCACAATTCTGAGGTGCCATATGCATCTTTAAAAATATCTGACAGGTGGAAAAAATACATACTTTTCTTTGGAAAACTATGTTTTAACCTCTAATCATTTTTTACTTCTCCATTCTCCCCCTTCTTCTCCTACTTCCTTACTAAAAAATATATTTTGAATAAAAACAGAAAATTATTTTTGCTTTCACACCATTAAATATGGTTAAGTATTATTTTTCCTTTTGAGCCCACGGAATCTTTTTTGGGAGAGAGAGATACTGCTGTGAAGGACCGAGAGAAACTGAGGCCAAAGCTGCTTCTCCTACAAAGGACTTGGTTGAGAATTGGGTGGTGACAACATCAATACAAAGAATGTCCCAGGCAGAGGCACCAACATCCCCTGAATTTTAATGAAAACGTCATGTTAATTATATAACAAGGTTGATAAGGAGGTCATCATAAAAGCCAACTAGGCCTTGGTTATATATTAAGACAAAGAAAAGAGGCAGTAAAGGAAACGAGTCTCATAAATATGTACAAAATATATGTAGTCATTAATACATAGTAAAATACTGATAGAGAGGTGTCTATATGTATATATTTATAGAAGTAGTATCTCCTAAAATATCCGCTTATGGTTCCATTAAAGAATGGAGAATACACTGTTAGTTGGTTTCTGTGTGCTTTAGTAAGAAAAGGTATAACTTTTTAATCAATTCAAATTTTTTCATAGGATACTGAAAGAGAAAGAGATTAGGTGGTATGAATGGAAATAGAACCAGTGGGTTTAAGACTATGGCTTTTGTGCTTGTCGATACATCTCTATAAAATCAGTATTACTTATAAAGAGAGATAGTCCCATGAGTATGCACACAACATGTAGCATATTTCATAAACAACACTCACATGTGTATGGTGCACTGTGCAACTGTAAATGATTAGACAACCTGCAAAACTAATAATCTTTACTTTTTAAAATCATTAGATAATTTTGCTTTGTCTAACAAAAAACTTCAGAGTATAAATTGAAGAGAGTTTTACTATTGGAAAATTATACTTAAATTTCTTTTCTGTTACTAAAAATACATCTACAAAAAAAGTTGGTTAAGGCATGTGTGTACATACAAAGCTTTAAAATATAACTACTTCTGATTTAGTAAATTACTCCTCAGCCATCACTACAGGTAACTGTCCCTTATTTTATTTAGGGTATTTGATAAAATAATAGAGGTGAAATTGTATGTAGGAGTGGGAAGAAGAGTAATACATCAAACTTTTACTCCAAATGTCTCCATGTAATCTATTTTTCTTCCCCCAAAACTCAGATAGGAATGGACAGAATTCAGCCTTATTGGGGAACACTAAGTGGACAAGAGTTTACCCAAGTTTATGGGCCTTGGAAGAGCCTTAAGAAGTAGTGCACTTCTCCTTGCATATAGTCATCTTTACATTCCTCATCAGGGGAATGGGGCAGGGGAATGGGGGCTCACCAGAAGATCATCGGCTGGGAATGGGGAAGAAGAGGAAGCGGGGTGGGTGCAGCTAGTTGAGATGAAAGCCTCAGCGAAGATCTGGGCCCAGTTTCAAGAGGAGCAGTTCCAGAGAAGGGTCTAACTGCTGGACTAGAGTGAGACACACTCCTTTTGGAGAACATTAATAAGACTTCGCCTCCTGAAATGAACACCCTGCCCCAGCAGCCTTCCCCAACATTCCGGGTGTGTTTTGCATGATCGTGGGTGTGATAACAAGCCACGCTGTGTGAGTGTATGAAAGGCCAAAAGTCAGTGAGAGAAAATAAAAAATTAATACAATGACTAATGATTTCTAACCTGAAGCAAAGCACATGCAATGCTCACCCGGAACCTGCCTCTGTTTAAACGCTTCACTTCACACATCACACAATAAAGCCAGGAGAAGAAGACAGATTTTTTTTTTGGAAAAATGTTTTATTTAAACCTTTTTAATCTTTTACAACAATAAAATATTGCGTCAATATAAACCCCTTGACTAAAACTGTTCACATCAAATATTACAGCGAATTGTTTTACTTTTGACACCCAACTCATATTTGAAAGTTTCCTTTTAAACACAATGCAGAATTTATTGAAAATAAATAATTGCTGGCAACTGCAATAGGCAATTTGAATAAAATAGTTGAAAAAGCAACTCTTAATGAAAATAGCGTTTATTATACATCGGTTACTAAATGAATAAACTAAATGATCTTTCTTTAAATTAATAACTTCAAAAACGTTTTATACAAAACTGTACAATTATAAAGTCGGCAGAAATATTTGGGTTAACTCAGGTTTGAATCATAGCGCTTAACTGCAAAGAAAAAATATCGAAACAAACAAAGAAAACCCTAACAGTTGTAAAACATGAACTCCTTGTGGGGGAAAAAAATCCCAGAACTGAAACACAACTACCAACAGAACGCAGAAGCTTGGCAAAAAAAGAAAAAAAGGATCCGGGATTTTAATTAACACATGCTCTTCGACCGACAGCTGGGGGATACAGTGTGGTGGACCGGGGCCCTGGCAGCCCTTACTAGCGCATCCTCAAAAAGCGGCCATAGGCTTTCAGGTCCTTATAGGTAGTTTGAAGCTTTGTCTACCGCAGCTGCGTCTGGAGGTCGGGCCAGGAGGCCGGCCCGGGTTTACGGAGCCCCCAGCCAGGTCTGGCGAGCAGCGGCTGAGTGTTTGGGTGCATGTCCGGCCCAGCAATGTGTGCTCCTTGGGAATGAGGTGAGCCTCCGGACCTGGCATGTGGACATGAGAGCTAGCAATAAAGCCACAGCAACTGCATAATTTTTGGATCTCTACACAGACTAGCGAAATTTTTTTGTAGTTTTTTCTTTTTTGTAAATAGTAATACGATACACACAGCTATCTACACACACACGTTTGCACGCTCACGCACACACGCACAGAGACATACACACAGAGAGATATAAAAAGAAGAAGAAGAGGGAAAAAAAAACCCAGCCACCCAGGCGCTCGCTAGCTAGCTCAATCTTCGCCATGGTCTTCTACCAGCTGTGCTTGTTGGAGGCACGGAGATGGCTCCCCATGAGCCCACTCAGAGACAGCCGTATATACGGGAGAGGAGGTGGTACGCGGCTAGACCAGAATCCCTGTGACCTTTGCCAATCATTTCATTGTCCTTCTGCACAGAGCAGAGAACGCCGGTCCACCACCCCCTCGCCACCCTTCCCGGAGGGTTTCTCACTCACGGAACAGGCAGTAAACTGGAGGTGAAACGAATTTGAAAGCGTTGACCCAGTCTGTCGCCAGCGTCTCCGGGTCGGGTCGTCGTCTCCAGCTAAAGCAATCGGGTGTGAAGGCAAAGTCCTTCGCCTAGAAAGGCCAAGGTGGGATCGAGCTGGCAGTCGGCCTGGCAAGGCGCGGGGCGGGTGGAGAGCTCCGAGTGCAGGCATTAAGGACTTCGGGAGGTGAGGAGCACTCTTCACTCCTCAGGACGACTTCTTTTGCCCAGCGCAGCTGCGGAATCCTTCCAGGGAACCCAGATGCGCTGTGGAAGCCTGTGGGGGCTCCACAGTTGCGGGAAGGAGGGCAGAAAGCTTCGAAATCGCCTCTCCTCCTTCGTACTAGTTTGCAAAGAGAATCGGTTGCCTATTCTGCCTACTCTAGGAACTCGGCTACCCCCCGGAAAAAAAAAAATATATATATATATATGTGTGTGTATATATATACACACACACACACACATATATATATATATATATACACACACACATATATATGTATGTATCTCCAATATCATCAACAAACTCTCTCCACTGTATCCTCTCTTCTCCATACAGATTTGGGATAGGGGATCGGTGGATGGGTAGGCATCTCTCCCCCTCTTCCTTTTCTAAGCAATTAAAAGACCATCTGCTCAATGAAGGAATAATAATAGCAATAATAATATGGAGTGGTCGATTAGATACAAATTGTCTCACAAATATTGTGTACATCTTATAGTAAAACACCGCAGACATTTAGAAACGCTATAGAAGTTTTAAAAAATGCAAAACTAGTCTATTGTAAAACAGATTTCACCTGAAATACAGCTGCTATAACCAAGGCGCTGAAAGGTTATTCAGAGGCACACATCTGTCTTCCCACCCCCGTCCCCCATCCCTACCCCGCCCCCAAGTTACCCCACTCCTTTCTCTTCCTAGAGAGGAGCGACCAAAAACAAAACAAAACAAAAACAAAAACAACAAAAAACCTTACTCAAAGTAAACAATATATATTGATCAGCAGAAAAGGTTTGAGGGAGCTGTTGCCTGGCGCAGGGGATATGAGGTCCCCGCCTGGACCGCTTAAGGCAACTGTGTATCCGCGTTGAGAAGCCTGAATGCGTGTGTGTGTTTTCTTTCTTAATATGTTAGAGTCCCCTATTTAAAAAAAAAAATTGGAGGGAGGGGGAAAAGAAAGAACGAACAACAAAAAAGAGAGAGAGACAGAGAGCTAGAGAAATAGCAATTAAAAAGCTGGAGTAAAAGGAAGAGAGTGGAAGAGAAAGAGAAATCCGCGCTGCTCCCAGTGCGGCCGGTTGCTTCCTCGCTTCCTGCAGTCAGAGATCGTGGCAGGACGTGTCTGTTTTCACCGTGTGCGTGTGCGAATAAACCTCATGTGGCTGCTGATCCCCTGGTGGAGTCATTCTTTTCTCTTTCTGTCTTCGATTACAGAACCAGACACGCACCACTTCTTTCTCCAACTGGAGGCTGTCTGCCAGCGAGGAAATCTCCTGCGCGGCAGGCTTGGGACACTTGAGGAAATGCGTCTCCAGTACGCCCTTGACACTCACCTCGATAGAGGTTCGCTTCTTGCGCTTGCGGCCCTGCGCCGCGATCTTGTCAATGCTGGTCGGACTCCCTGTGGACGAATCAGCCTCCTCCAGCCACTTGTTCAGCAGCGGCTTCAGCTTGCACATGTTCTTGAAGCTCAGTTGTAAGGCCTCGAACCTGCAGATGGTGGTCTGAGAGAACACGTTGCCGTACAGTGTGCCCAGCGCCAGCCCCACGTCAGCCTGCGTGAAGCCCAACTTGATTCTTCTTTGTTTGAACTGTTTGGCGAACTGTTCCAACTCATCCGAGGTTGGTGTCTCCTCGTCCGAGTGGTCCTGGCAGTGGTGCGAACCTAGGTCGCCGTGGTCTGGGGGCTCCCGGAGCACTGGGTGTAAGCTCTGCGTGGAGGCAGAGGCCGGCGGTGGAGTGAGCCCGCCGTGCTCAAGCATGCCACTCACCGTGAAGCCCGGCTGCGAGTACACGTTAAGGGGTTGGCTGCTCGACGTGATGGACGGATTCGGAGCCGGGCTCGCCCCCCAAGCATTCGGGTGGTTAGTGTGCGGAGAGTGGTGGGCGACGTGCGGAGAGCGGTGATGGATGATTGCGCCCAACTGTAGGTCTTCGCGCCCAGGCTTCACGTCTTGCTGTTCCAGGGGGCTGGTGGCCAGTGTGGAAGACCATGGGCCTCCATCGCTCAGACTGGTCACCCAGTGATGCCCGAGGGGGTGCCCATTGCTAGGAACTCCCTGCAAGTAATCACTTTGGAGAAGTTTCTGAGGGTTTCGGAAAGGACTCCCCTGCTGCATTCCCGCAGAGTCCGCATGGACCATAGAGCTGGAACTGAGAATGCTGTAGGGATTCGAGGCAGCTGTGGCCATGGTCGGTGAGGATCCCCTACTAGTTATAATGTGGCAAAGGGAGCAGCTTCAGCCTTTGACATCTATGGTACAGGGGAGCCAAAGCCGCGAAAGCGAGTTACCGGCACCCGCCGAGGCCAATTGCAGCGCGTCTCGGCCTGGCCTTCCGCGGACTCGGCCAATGGCGGCACGGGAGGCCGGGCTACCTTTCCAAATTAGGCTGGCGAAGCTCGAGAGTTTCTGTGAGACCCAAGCAGGAAGTGAATCAATCTTTCGGCTCCATTGGCTGCCTAGTGCTGAGTGACAGGAGCTTATTTGGTTAACCCTTCCCCCCACCTCCCACCGCTCTCGGACATCGAGGATGTTAGTAGAGGAGGGGGAAGGATGAGAGGGATGTGCGTTCGTGTGTGTGTGTGTGTGTGTGTGTGTGTGTGTGTGTGTGTGTGTGTGT